>NC_064627.1:465462480-465765066 GCF_023864275.1 Schistocerca cancellata | reverse complement strand
TGGTAAGACAGAGATTTAGGAACCAGGTTTTAAATTGTAAGACATTTCCAGGGGCAGATGTGGACTCTGACCACAATCTATTGGTTATGACCTGTAGATTAAAACTGAAGAAACTGCAAAAAGGTGGGAACTTAAGGAGATGGGACCTGGATAAACTGAAAGGACCAGAGGTTGTACAGAGTTTCAGGGAGAGCATAAGCGAACAACTGACAGGAATGGGGGAAAGAAATACAGTAGAAGAAGAATGGTAACTTTGAGGGATGAAGTAGTGAAGGCAGCAGAGGATCAAGTAGGTAAAAAGACGAGGGCTAGTAGAAATCCTTGGGTAACAGAAGAAATATTGAATTTAATTGATGATAGGAGAAAATATAAAAATGCAGTAAATGAAGCAGTCAAAAAGGAATACAAACGTCTCAAAAATGAGATCGACAGGAAGTGCAAAATGGCTAAGCAGGGATGGCTAGAGGACAAATGTAAGGATGTAGAGGCGTATCTCACTAGGGGTCAGATAGATACTGCCTACAGGAAAATTAAAGAGACTTTTGGAGATAAGAGAACCACTTGTATGAACATCAAGAGCTCAGATGGAAACCCAGTTCTAAGCAAAGAAGGGAAATCAGAAAGGTGGAAGGAGTATATAGAGGGTCTATACAAGGGCGATGCACTCGAGGACAATATTATGGAAATGGAAGAGGATGTAGATGAAGATGAAATGGGAGATACGATACTGCGTGAAGAGTTTGACAGAGCACTGAAAGCCCTAAGTCGAAACAAGGCCCCCGGAGTAGACAACGTTCCATTGGAACTACTCACGGCCTTGGGAGAGCCAGTCCGGACTAAACTCTACCATCTGGTGAGCAAGATGTATGAAACAGGCGAAATACCCTCAGACTTCAAGAAGAATATAATAATTCCAATCCCAAAGAAAGCAGGTGTTGACAGATGTGAAAATTACCTATCAGTTTAATAAGCCATGGCTGCAAAATACTAACACGAATTCTTTACAGACGAATGGAAAAACTAGTAGAAGCCGACCTCGGGGAAGATCTGTTTGGATTCCGTAGAAATACTGGAACACGTGAGGCAATACTGACCTTACGACTTATCTTAGAAGAAAGATTAAGGAAAGGCAAACCTACGTTTCTAGCATTTGTAGACTTAGAGAAAGCTTTTGACAATGTTGACTGGAATACTCTCTTTCAAATTCTAAAGGTTGCAGGGGTAAAATACAGGGAGCGAAAGGCTATTTACAATTTGTACAGAAACCAGATGGCAGTTATAAGAGTCGAGGGACATGAAAGGGAAGCAGTGGTTGGGAAGGGAGTGAGACAGGGTTGTAGCTTCTCCCCGATGTTATTGAATCTGTATATTGAGCAAGCAGTAAAGGAAACAAAAGAAAAATTCGGGGTAGGTATTAAAATCCATGGAGAAGAAATAAAAACTTTGAGGTTCGCCGATGACATTGTAATTCTGTCAGAGACAGCAAAGGACTTGGAAGAGCAGTTGAACGGAATGGATGGTGTCTTGAAGGGAGGATATAAGATGAACATCAACAAAAACAAAACGAGAATAATGGAATGTAGTCGAATTAAGTCGGGCGATGTTGAGGGTATTAGATTAGGAAATGAGACACTTAAAGTAGTAAAGGAGTTTTGCTATTTGGGGAGCAAAATAACTGATGATGGTCGAAGTAGAGAGGATATAAAATGTAGACTGGCAATGGCAAGGAAAGCGTTTCTGAAGAAGAGAAATTTGTTAACATCGAGTATAGATTTAAGTGTCAGGAAGTCATTTCTGAAAGTATTTGTATGGAGTGTAGCCATGTATGGAAGTGAAACATGGACGATAAATAATTTAGACAAGAAGAGAATAGAAGCTTTCGAAATGTGGTGCTACAGAAGAATGCTGAAGATTAGATGGGTAGATCACATAACTAATGAGGAAGTATTGAATAGGATTGGGGAGAAGAGAAGTTTGTGGCACAACTTGACCAGAAGAAGGGATCGGTTGGTAGGACATGTTCTGAGGCATCAAGGGATCACCAATTTAGTATTGGAGGGCAGCGTGGAGGGTAAAAATCGTAGGGGGAGACCAAGAGATGAATACACTAAGCAGATTCAGAAGGATGTAGGTTGCAGTAGGTACTGGGAGATGAAGAAGCTTGCACAGGATAGAGTAGCATGGAGAGCTGCATCAAACCAGTCTCAGGACTGAAGACCACAACAACAACAACATATACAAGTAGATAAATAAAGGCACTCAAATAGCAGGCGTCATGAGAATGAGCACTGTGGCGTTCGTAACCTCCTAGCTCCAATAGGAAAGGAGATAGGACAAAAACGCGTTTTGCAGCCTCTGCTGCATTGGGTGCACAGCACAACAGCCATGTTATGTGGGGACAGTATCAGACTGCCAAATAAACGCTTTGCAAGGCATCCTGCATGTCAGAGGCAAGAAACAGTTTACTGCACCCTGACACATAGGCTGTCCATCATGACAGGCATGTTGTCGGAGCAGTACCAGAGTGCTTTATTGAACTGTGTTGCAGGGGCTACATGTGCCAATGAGCAAAGCTGCAGGCATCTTAATATGGATAGAGGGGAGGAGGGGAGGCAGAGAGCAAAAGAGAGGAGGAAATGGACAGAGAGAGAGAGAGAGAGAGAGAGAGTGAGGAGAGGGGGGGAGGTGCATGAGGCAGGTGTAGAGGGGTAGTGGGCAAGTGGAAAAGGAAGAGGGGGAGGTGGCTATGGAAAGAGAATGGGGGCAGGAGGATATGGTCAGGAGGAGGGGGAGAAAGATATGATCAGAGAGACAGGGAATGCAGTAAATGGACAAAGAGTTGGGGGGGACGGGAGGAGATGAAGAGAAATATGGGGTGGGGAGGAGTAGACAGATAAACGTTGGCAGATGGGTAGCATAGGCAGATGGAGGAAGAGGTGGACACAGAGAAGGATGAGAGAATATATGCATCGAATGCATACATCGAATGCATACATGGAGAAGAGGCTGGTAAATTAATATATGGAACAAATCTCTTGTAGTACACGTTGTAATTCTTCTGTTTGCAAAATAAAAAAATGAACAAATGGAATGAGAACAAGTTATTTCTCTAATTAATTCAGCTGTGAAGTTTAACTTTCATTAATTTTGCTGTTCGTCAATAGATGAGGTTTCCTTCTTTGTATTGGGCATCCGTTACATTTTAAATGTTGTGCAAACTTAATCATCTGTGCGCAGATTACGTCTTTTTCCTGGTTTGCTAGCGACCACTCGTGGCCTGTGTGGCCTCGTGTGTATAGGGGGAACGTTGGCATGAATGCTGCTCGGGGCTTCCCCTTTCCGGGCGGCGTTTATTTGAGCGGCGGTGGGGCGCGCCTTGTGAAACGCGAGCCCTCTATTAACTCGGCCTGTAAACAGGCGGGCAGCGCCGCGCGCAGGTGGACGCAGGTGGCAACGGCCAGACAGATTGCCTCCTCCGCCCCCGCCGTGGGAAATGGAGGCTGGCTTCCGATAAAGTAAGCCACAAATAATGTACACACAGAGCTTCCTGTTGCCGCTTTTGTCATATAAATGGGATTCTCCCCTTCTTTGCCCACACATAGAAAATATTCACGGTTTTAATTATCTCACAGATGTTTCGCGAAAACAGATACAATATGTGCACAGCTTTTTTGGTTACTTACATAATTCCAGTAGGCGGAATTAGGGCGATTGTTATGTTGAAAATGAAAAGATTAAATTGACTGCAAATTTGCTGGCCGAATTCTACGGAGCTACCATACAGAATGCAATTCAAATTACTAACAGAAACTTTAAGATACAAATTAAAAGACGAGTTAATTTCAGCTTTTCGCAGTAAGAGTCATTGTGAACATTTGTGGACCTAACACTGTACTGTTAGACACTCCACCTACTAATTGAACTTTCCGGTTGCTAGAAATTCTCGTACTTTTTATGTCGAGTGGCACAATTTGTCGGTTCTCAGTATTATGTGAGAGAGACGAGTCCCGGAGGTTTGCAACGAATGCTTCATCCATTGACGACGATTGTGTTAATTTTCTCTCTCACTGCAAATGTGAATCCGACCCGTTTTAATAAGTTTCAACAACTTGTCGAAATTGAGTTAAGAGAAATACAGGAGTTTCGCCTGTTACTGTTTCCTCTGTTATGAAATTAAACTGACCTCTCCTGATAAGCTTGTGCTCCCTTCATCGTGGAGGCAATGAATCTCCCGCCGTACTGAAGGGAATTTAGTTGCCGAGATAAATAAATCAGCTAGTTAGTGAAGGAAACCGGACGGAGGCTACAGACTAGTAACAGACAGACAGTGGTAATTGAGTTTGATATGTTATTAACCCCCATGAACCATGGACCTTGCCGTTGGTGGAGAGGCTTGCGTGCCACAGCGATACAGATAGCCGTACCGTAGGTACAACCACAACGGAGGGGTATCTGTTGAGAGGCCAGACAAACGTGTGGTTCCTGAGGAGGGGCAGAAGCCTTTTCAGTAGTTGCAGGGACAACAGTCTGGATGATTGACTGATCTGGCCTTGTAACAATAACCAAAACGGCCTTGCTGTGCTGGTACTGCGAACGGCTGAAAGCAAGGGGAAACTACGGCCGTAATTTTTCCAGAGGGCATGCAGCTTTATTGTATGATTAAATGATGATGGCGTCCTCTTGGGTAAAATATTCCGGAGGTAAAATAATCCCCCATTCGGATCTCCGGGCGGGGACTACTCAAGAGGATGTCGTTATCAGGAGAAAGAAAACTGGCGTTCTACGGATCGGAGCGTGGAATGTCAGATCCCTTAATCGGGCAGGTAGGTTAGAAAATTTAAAAATGGAAATGGATAGGATAAAGTTAGATATAGTGGGAATTAGTGAAGTTCGGTGGCAGGAGGAACAAGACTTCTGGTCAGGTGACTACAGGGTTATAAACACAAAATCAAATAGGGGTAATGCAGGAGTAGGTTTAATACTGGATAGGAAAATAGGAATGCGGGTAAGTTACTACTAACAGCATAGTGAACGCATTATTGTGGCCAAGATGGACACGAAGCCCACACCTACTACAGTAGTACAAGTTTATATGCCAACTAGCTCTGCAGATGACCAAGAAATTGAAGAAATGTATGATGAAATAAAAGAAATTATTCAGATAGTGAATGGTGACGAAAATTTAATAGTCATTGGTGACTGTAATTCGAGGGTAAGAAAAGGGAGAGAAGGAAACGTAGTAGGTGAATATGGATTGGGGCTAAGAAATGAAAGAAGACGCCGCCTGGTAGAATTTTGCACAGAGCACAACTTAATCATAGCTAACACTTGGTTTAAGAATCATGAAAGAAGGTTGTATACATGGAAGAACCCTGGAGATATTAAAAGGTATCAGATAGATTATATAATGGTAAGACAGAGATTTAGAAACCAGGTTTTAAATTGTAAGACATTTCCAGGGGCAGATGTGGATTCTGACCGTGAGGCAATACTGACCTTACGACTTACCTTAGAAGAAAGATTAAGGAAAGGCAAATGTACGTTTCTAACATTTGTAGACTTAGAGAAAGCTTTTGATAATGTTGACTGGAATACTCTCTTTCAAATTCTAAAGGTGGCAGGGGTAAAACACAGAGAGCGAAAGGCTATTTACAATTTGTACAGAAAGCAGATGGAAGTTATAAGAGTCGAGGGACATGAAAGGGAAGCAGTGGTTGGGAAGGGAGTAAGACAGGGTTGTAGCCTCTACCCGATGTTATTGAATCTGTATATTGAGCAAGCAGTAAAGGAAACAAAAGAAAAATTCGGAGTAGGTATTAAAATTCATGGAGAAGAAATAAAAAGTTTGAGGTTCACCGATGACATTGTAAAGAAAAATTCGGTGTAGGTATTAAAATCCATGGAGAAGAAATAAAACTTTGAGGTTCACCGATGACATTGTAAAGAAAAATTCGGAGTAGGTATTAAAATCCATGGAGAAGAAATAAAAACTTTGAGGTTCACCGATGACATTGTAATTCTGTCGGAGACAGCAAAGGACTTGGAAGAGCAGTTGAATGGAATGGACAGTGTCTTGAAAGGAGGATATAAGATGAACATCAACAAAAGCAAAACGAGGATAATGGAATGTAGTCGAATTATGTCGGGTGATGCTGAGGGAATTAGATTAGGAAATGAGACAGTTAAAGTAGTAAAGGAGTTTTGCTATTTGGGGAGCAAAATAACTGATGATGGTCGAAGTAGAGAGGATATCAAATGTAGACTGGCAATGGCAAGGAAAGCGTTTCTGAAGAAGAGAAATTTGTTAACATCGAGTATAGATTTAAGTGTCAGGAAGTCGTTTCTGAAAGTACTTGTATGCAGTGTAGCCATGTATGGAAGTGAAACATGGACGATAACTAGTTTGGACAAGAAGAGAATAGAAGCTTTCGAAATGTGGTGCTACAGAAGAATGCTGAAGATTAGATGGGTAGATCACATAACTAATGAGGAAGTATTGAATAGGATTGGGGAGAAGAGAAGTTTGTGGCACAACTTGACCAGAAGAAGGGATCGGTTGGTAGGACATGTTCTGAGGCATCAAGGGATCACCAATTTAGTATTGGAGGGCAGCGTGGAGGGTAAAAATCGTAGAGGGAGACCAAGAGATGAATACACTAAGCAGATTCAGAAGGATGTAGGTTGCAGTAAGTACTGGTAGATGAAGCAGCTTGCACAGGATAGAGTAGCATGGAGAGCTGCATCAAACCAGTCTCAGGACTGAAGACCACAACAACAAAAACAACATATTATTAACGTAACACAGAAATGCGAGTCAGTCTCGTTATATAAAGTGGGAATTTTATACCCCTCAATTATGGACTGTACGGCGATATAAAGGTTTGATGTCGGTCAAGACAAATGTAAATGAAAAGACACAGAACACATTGTAATGATCATTTGTCCGTTTCCTAGAGGGAGTATTGATCAGAAAATCAGAGGAGAATCTAAGAATTTAGAGTCTAGAGTGAAACACTACTGGCCATTAAAATTGCTACACCAAGTAGAAATGCAGATGATTAACGGGTATTCATTGGACAAATATATTATACTAGAACTGACGTGTGATTACATTTTCACGCAATTTGGGTGCACAGATCCTGAGAAATCAACACCCAGAACAATCACCTCTGGCTGAAATGCCGCGCGGGATTAGCCGAGCGGTCTAGGGCGCTGCAGTCACGGACTGTGTGGCTGCTCCCGGCGGAGGTTCGAGTCCTACCTCGGGCATGGGTGTGTGTGTTTGTCCTTAGGATAATTTAGGTTAAGTAGTGTGTAAGCTTAGCGACTGATGACCTTAGCAGTTAAGTCCCATAAGATTTCACACGCATTTGAACATTTTTTTCTGTCCGTAATAACGGCCTTGATACGCCTGGGCATTGAGTCAAACAGAGCTTGGATGGCGTGTACGGGTACAGCTGCCCATGCAGCTTCAACACGATACCACATTTGATCAAGAGTAGTGACTGGCATATTGTGACGAGCCAGTTGCTCGGCCACTATTGACCAGACGTTTTCAGTTGGTCAGAGATCTGGAGAATGTGCTGGCCAGGGCAGCAGTCGAGCATTTTCTGTATCCGGAAAGGCCCGTAAAGGACCTGGAACATGCGTTATCCTGCTGACATGTAGGGTTTCACAGGGATCGAATGAAGGGTAGGGCCACGGGTCGTAACACATCTGAAATGTAAAACCACTGTTCATAGTGCCGTCAGTGCGAACAAGAGGTGACCGAGACGTGTAACCAATGGCACCCGATACCATCACGGCGGGTGATACGTGCGTTCAACGTGCGTTCACCGCGATGTCGCCAAACACGGATGCGACCATCATGATGCTGTAAACAGAATCTGGATTCATCTGAAAAAATGACGTTTTGCCATTCGTGCACCCAGGTTCGTCGTTGAGTACACCACCACAGGCGCTCCTGTCTGTTCAAAAATGGTTCAAATGGCTCTGAGCACTATGGGGCTCAACTGCAGTGGTCATCAGTCCCCTAGAACTTAGAACTACTTAAACCTAACTAACCTAAGGACATCACACACATCTATGCCCGAGGCAGGATTCTAACCTGCGAGCGTAACAGCAGCGCGGCTCCGGACTGCAGCGCGTAGAACCGCACGGCCACTGCGGCCGGCGCTCCTGTCTGTGATGCAACGTCAAGGGTAACCGCAGCCATGGTCTCCGAGCTGATAGTCCATACTGCTGCAAACGTCCTCGAACTGTTCGTGCAGATGGTTGTTGTCTTGCAAACGTCCCCATCTGTTGTCTCAGGAATCGAGACGTGACTGCACGATCCGTTACAGCCATGCGGATAAGATGCCTGTCATCTCGACTGCTAGTGATACGAGGCCGTTGGGATCCAGCACTGCGTTCCGTATTACCCTCCTGAACACACCGATTCCATATTTTGCTAACAGTCATTGGATCTCGACCAACGCGAGCAGTAATATCGCGATACGATAAACAGCAATCGCGATGGGCTACAATCCGACCTTTATCAAAGTCGGAAACGTGATGATACGCATTTCTCCTCCTTACACGAGGCATTACAACAACGTTTCACCAGGTAACGCCGGTCAACTGCTGTTTGTGTATGAGAAATCGATTGGAAACTTTCTTCATGTCAGCACGTTGTAAGTGTCGCCACCGGCGCCAACCTTGTGTGAATGCTCTGAAAAGCTAATCATTTGCATATCACAGCATCTTCTTCCTGTCGGTTAAATTTCGCGTGTGCAGCACGTCATCTTCGTGGTGTAGCAATTTTAATGGGCAGTTGTGTAGTTTTGAGCCACGAGTAATCACGAATCAAGAGCACGCTGGCAGGAGCAAGGCTCTAGCATTGTAGATACTCCAAACGAATTCGTCGCAACGCAAATCGAGAATTTGCAGCTTAATCGGAGACGAATATTCTACGAGCATTCTACTGCGAATGTATTGGCTAAAGCTGAACGACATTGTGCTTGGTTTCTTCCGAGGTGGTGGAAACCAAGACAAGCAGCGCGATAAAGGCGGCAGCTACCGCATTAGTGCTTGTCACAAAGTGATGCCTACCAAGAACAGCAATGAACTGAGGCACAGAGGGCGCCTCTCAGCTGTTTTGTTACGTCGGACGGCGCACAACTGTGTGCTTCCGGTAGCCAACTTACACTGATCAACCACAACATTATGATCGCCGAACTACTATCGATATAAACCCATCCAGGAGATAAAGCGTCACCTGGCGAGGAATTACTGCAGGTCAGACACACGCACGGTACATAAAGTATCAGTGAGCGTGCTGTCCGCATGCACAATGGAGAAAGCACGATCCATCTGAGTTTGATTGAGGGCAGTTTGTGACACCCCGGAGGCTCGGCACGAGCGTTTCGGAAACTGCGCGACTTATAAATTAGTAAGAGAGAAGATCCGCTCTCCACTGGAATTATCAACAGTCAGGCACGGGGACAGGATGACGGAATCCTGACAGGAGACTGCCGAGGTCCTCCTCCGGTCCATGCTGCCTGATGATAGCGCGGATGGGGAATCCGAACAACAACAACAACTAAGACTTGATAGCCTCAATGAATACAACAACACGGCAGTCTACCCTTTCTCAGAGGAAGAGGTGGCTGCCCACATAAAGTCACTTAAAAGGGATAAAGCTCCCGGGCCAGACGACATTGTAGCCGGGGTGGTGCAGTTTCTAGCTCCCCAGCTAACTGCACCACTCACTTACCTGTACAATGAGTGTCTTAGACAACGAAAATTTCCAAAGTTGTGGAAGACAGCGAACGCAGTTACTATTCGAAAAGGACCAGATAAAGACCCAACAAACACAAAATCCTATAGACCAATTTGCTTGCTCAACATACTCGGGAAAATACTAGAAAAGCTACTAGCTGACAGACTGGCCGCACACCGAGTGCTGTGTGGGATGAGCGACAGGTAGTTCGGCTTCTGGCCTGGGTGATCAGCATCTGATGCAATCGCCCTGGCGGCTGAAGTCTGTGGCTCTACCCGGCACAAGTACGTGGTGGGCATCAGGGTTGACAGCAGTGGCGCCTTCGACAACCTGTGGTGGCCTTCGCTCTTCTCCTGCTTGCGGGAGAAGGAGTGTGCAGGGCCGCTATATGGCTGAGGCGCTATTGCGAGGAGCGGGAGGTCTGGCTATCATCCCCTAGCGGGAGAATTGGAAAATCTATAACAAAGGGCTGTCCCAGGGTTCCGTGTTAGGGCCCCTGTTTTGGGACATCCACATGGAGCCATTACTAGACACCGTACAACAAAGTGAAGAAGTGCTAGAGATGATAGCCTATGCAGATGACCTCCTCCTGTTGGTCGGCGGCCGTAGCCGCGAAGACATAGAACCCAAAATAAAAAGTGCCCTAAACAAACTACAGCTATGGTGCCAAAACACTAAAATGACGATATCACCAAGCAAGTCTACCTACTTGCTATTAAAGGGACAATTAATCCAAAACCCGACTGTACGAATCGAGCGCTCGCCGGTTCTTCGGCGACGTGACACAGGATACCTGGGAATCATCATTGATGAGAAGTGGAACGATTAAAAATGAAATATTTTGAATCCACCAGAGGACTAATCCATTTTCTCACTGGACATGGGCCTTACCCGACGTACTTATGTCGATTCGGGAAAGGGCCACACCCGCGTGTGACTGTGGTGAACCAGAGGGCACTCCCGATCATGTGATTTACGAGTGGCCCCTCTTCAATGATGTTGCTTCCACACTACAACAAGACACTTTTCAAACTCTAAATAAACTAGTAGACGAGGTGTCACGAAAAGTGCTAAAGGAATACCTGAGGGAAACAAATTAACATAAATTAAAATAAAACTAGAGAAGTTCTAATACCAAACACGCGCCGTACTCCTATACCGCCTGCGCGTGGGTAGGTCGACCTTAATATTCTGGAATCCGCCACGTGCGGGACTGGGGGGGAGTGGGGAATAATATCACGATGCACCGGAATTGACTTAGGTTAGAATTAGTTAGTAGAAATTAGGTTAGCAAATTAGTATTAGGAATGTGCAGCGAATAACATCCTGGCCTGCCCAGTGTCAGGAGCACGCCCATGGGGATTAGCTCGATGGGCAAGGCAATAAAATAGGTTTATATACACTCCTGGAAATGGAAAAAAGAACACATTGACACCGGTGTGTCAGACCCACCATACTTGCTCCGGACACTGCGAGAGGGCTGTACAAGCAATGATCACACGCACGGCACAGCGGACACACCAGGAACCGCGGTGTTGGCCGTCGAATGGCGCTAGCTGCGCAGTATTTGTGCACCGCCGCCGTCAGTGTCAGCCAGTTTGCCGTGGCATACGGAGCTCCATCGCAGTCTTTAACACTGGTAGCATGCCGCGACAGCGTGGACGTGAACCGTATGTGCAGTTGACGGACTTTGAGCGAGGGCGTATAGTGGGCATGCGGGAGGCCGGGTGGACGTACCGCCGAATTGCTCAACACGTGGGGCGTGAGGTCTCCACAGTACATCGATGTTGTCGCCAGTGGTCGGCGGAAGGTGCACGTGCCCGTCGACCTGGGACCGGACCGCAGCGACGCACGGATGCACGCCAAGACCGTAGGATCCTACGCAGTGCTGTAGGGGACCGCACCGCCACTTCCCAGCAAATTAGGGACACTGTTGCTCCTGGGGTATCGGCGAGGACCATTCGCAACCGTCTCCATGAAGCTGGGCTACGGTCTCGCACACCGTTAGGCCGTCTTCCGCTCACGCCCCAACATCGTGCAGCCCGCCTCCAGTGGTGTCGCGACAGGCGTGAATGGAGAGACGAATGGAGACGTGTCGTCTTCAGCGATGAGAGTCGCTTCTGCCTTGGTGCCAATGATGGTCGTATGCGTGTTTGGCGCCGTGCAGGTGAGCGCCACAATCGGGACTGCATACGACCGAGGCACACAGGGCCAACACCCGGCATCATGGTGTGGGGAGCGATCTCCTACACTGGCCATACACCACTGGTGATCGTCGAGGGGACACTGAATAGTGCACGGTACATCCAACCCGTCATCGAACCCATCGTTCTACCATTCCTAGACCGGCAAGGGAACTTGCTGTTCCAACAGGACAATGCACGTCCGCATGTATCCCGTGCCACCCAACGTGCTCTAGAAGGTGTAAGTCAACTACCCTGGCCAGCAAGATCTCCGGATCTGTCCCCCATTGAGCATGTTTGGGACTGGATGAAGTGTCGTCTCACGCGGTCTGCACGTCCAGCACGAACGCTGGTCCAACTGAGGCGCCAGGTGGAAATGGCATGGCAAGCCGTTCCACAGGACTACATCCAGCATCTCTACGATCGTCTCCATGGGAGAATAGCAGCCTGCATTGCTGCGAAAGGTGGATATACACTGTACTAGTGCCGACATTGTGCATGCTCTGTTGCCTGTGTCTATGTGCCTGTGGTTCTGTCAGTGTGATCATGTGATGTATCTGACCCCAGGAATGTGTCAATAAAGTTTCCCCTTCCTGGGACAATGAATTCATGGTGTTCTTATTTCAATTTCCAGTAGTGTATATATCTCTGACACATTTGTGACGCTGCAGGCAGTAGAGTTAGTTAAGATCTTAGGAATTAAATACTAATACTTGTAAGAATATAGCTGCCCATTGTAAGTAGAGTACAGCTGTAGCTCACAATCCACTAAATTGTAATTAGCTGCAAATTATATCTAACAACTTACAAATTAAGACCAACTGATCATATAAGGAAGTGGGTTATGTTGTATAATTATCATTGATGATTAATAAAGACTTAAAAAAAAACTGCGCGACTTGTCAGGTGTTCGAAGAGTGCTGTGGTGAGTGTCTTCAACACGTAGCGAAACCAAGGTGAAACCACGTCCAGAAGTCATGCTGTTGAGCGGGCACTCCTCGTTACAAAAGTCGGACATCATAAGCTAGGCAGACTGGTGAAACAGGACAGACTGAGAACTGTGGCGGATCTAACATCAGATATTAATATCGAGCAGAGTGCAAATGGATGTGAACACACAGTGCCCCAAAAACTCCTAACGATGGGCCTCCGCAGCCGACAACTCATGCATGTGCCAATGTTAACACTACGAGATCGGCAATTGCGACTGAAATGGACACGTTACGATCGGCACTGATCGTTGGCGCAGAGCTTTTCATAATCCGATGAATCCAGACACCTTCTTCTTCTGGCCGATGGGAGGGCTCGAATCCGTCGTCTTCCAGGGGAACAGCTCCTTGACACCTACACTACAAGACGGAGAGAAGCTGGCGGCTGCTCCATTACGCTCTGGGGAACACTCACGTGAGCATCCATGTATCCAGTGGAGCTCGTGGAAGGTATCATGACGGCCAAGGAGTATCGTACACTGGTTGCAGACCACGTACAACCCTTCATGCCAAGAATGTTTCCCGGCGGCAGTGGCATTTTTCAACAACGTAATGTGCCATGTCACAAGGCCAGGAGTGTGATGAAGTGGTTCGAGTTACAAGTGATCTGCTGGCTCTCAAACTCGCTAGATCTGAACCTGATCGAACACAACTAGTATGTGATTGAACGTGGCGTCAGAGCTGAGACGTGACTGGACAGCCACTGGGGCTTCGTCAAATCCTCTAAACATTTTCGAAAATTCTCTGGGTTACAAGTATTTCTGAGATGAATGCTTTTCGCCTCGGAGACGTCAAACGTGAAAAAAGAACCATATACCTTTCACACCTACTCATCTACACATCGAGTGTTTCGTCTTCAACTTGTCGTTGAACCTCGATCTTCCTTCCTTTCCAGTTCCACAAGAATGATGTCGGCGATGAAGAAAGCTGTCTTGGCCGCATTGAACGAAATGTCTTAGAGGAACGACGGACATATTATTCAGAGTAACTGGACGGTGATTTGAAATACGTTCCGCTGATAACGTGTTCAATGTAACCAATTGCGCCACCTCGGTCACCGTAGGGCGGCGCAGAGGAAGGAGTGTGATTATGTAAACAGCTATAAGAAATAAAATGCAGATGAGATATAAGATTTTTAAACTTTGTTAAAATTAGTAGAAATCAAATAGCTTCATGTTCTGCGTAGGTGAAAACACGACATGCCGTAGTAACTTGGTGGCAGGCCATTGTAAACGGTAGCAAGTAAAAATAAAAAATTAAATATACGAAACAATCAGAATCTGTAAACATAGAAATGGATTTTAGAATTCGAGAGCGTCTAATACTACTTCGTGGCACTGAAGAGCGCGACGGTACGAACGTGCAGCTAACTAAACAGAAGAGACATTCGTTCGCGGCAGCGTGCTACTCGTACCGGGTGGTTGTAAATAAAGTGCAGCCGTTTACATAGATCCAGTGTGGGCTGTAATTATAGTATGGCGGCGAAACTCGGTAGATATATAGAGGCGTTAGCGTGGAAGTCCTTACGTTGAAAAAAGATTAGTTCCAATTTTGCCCACCAGTTGCAAATCTAGTGGTGTAAATACGAGAAAGACGTATAGAAATATTTCCATATGTGATGGATTGGGAGCGGGACGTAGGCAGAAAAGATCAAACAAGTGAGAAACACAGAATGCTGATTTCATTATTAATCGCCACTTACACAGTTTGTTCAGTATGAGCACCGGAGAGGTCTATGAAATGCTGTACAGTGCCAGGTTTGCACCTGCTGGCTAAAATTGGAACTAATTTTCTTCCAGCGTAAATCGATTTTGGCATTAACTCGTTAGCATAGCTACCGGGTTTCAGTGTCGTAAGAATATTATAGCCCACACTGGATCTCCATAAGATGCTTCACTTTAATTATATCCGCCAGCATAGGCAGTGCTGTGCTAGAACAATTGCTCGAGGAACAGTCACTGTTTATTTCCGTTGAAGACAATAACTTTCAAATTATGTATGATGCTTTGTAACACAAAACGAACATAGAAAAAACAACGTATGAAGCAAAGAAACAAGCAAAGAAAGAAGGAGAAATAGTAGTACAACATTGTTGCCCGGGGAACACTGAGGGGTTCCATAGCCAAGTCATGGGAAAAGGAATTTTTCTTTGACGCACAGTGACGATTTCTTCACGTTGTAGGACAGTAGTGTCTAAACTGTATCTGTTGACTGTAGATCACTGTAATGGGTGTGTGTATGGTGAGGTGTAAGGCTTTCGTTGTATGCTGAAGAGAGAAAAGAAAAAGTGAAACTCATGCGTTGACACATACCTACGCCATTTGAATAGCATCAAGGGGTTCGCTGGGCTTAACGTCACAATCTGATGGGACCTTTCCCATCAACAACGTCACAAAAATAATGGGCGTGATTGTACATATTAGTTATTAGCCCCTGCCAATGTGATATTTAGAGCATCTCATTTTATTACTCTGCTGTCAGCATAGGCCCATTAATACACTATGTGATCAAAAGTATCCGGACACCTGGCTGAAAATGACTTACAAGTTCGTGGCGCCCTCCATCGGTAATGCTGGAATTCAATATGGTGTTGGTCCACGTTAGCCTTGGTGACAGCTTCCACTCTCGCAGGCATACGTTCAATCAAGTGCTGGTAGGTTTCTTGGGAAATTCCAGCACATTCTTCACGGAGTGCTGCACTGAGGAGAGGTATCGATGTCGGTCGGTGAGGCCTGGCACGAAGTCGGCGTTCCAAAACACCCCAAAGGTGTTTTATAGGATACAGATTAGGACTCTGTGCACGACTGTCCATTACAGGGATGTTACTGTCGTGTAACCACTCCACCACAGGCCGTGCATTATGAACAGGTGCTTGATCGTGTTGAAGTGGGAAGCAAGAAGGTAATTAAAACATCAATGTATACCTGTGCCGTGATAGTGCCACCCAAAACAACAAGGGGTGCAAGCCCCCTCCATGAAAAACACGACCACACCACAACACCACCGTTTCCGAATTTTACTGTTGGCACTACACACGCTGTCAGTTGACGTTCACTGGGCATCTGCCATACCCACATCCTGCCATCGCATCGCCACATTGTGTAATGTGTTCGTCACCTCACACAACGCTTTTCCACTGTTCAATCGTCCAATGTTTACGCTCCTTACGCCAAGCGGGGCGTCATTTGTCATTTACCAGCGTTATGTGTGGTTTATGAGCAGCCGCTCGTCCATGAAATCCAACTTTTCTCACCTGCCACCTAACTGTCACAGTACATGCAGTGGATCCTGGCGCAGTTTGGAATTCCTTTGTGATGGTCTGGATAGATGTCTACCTATTACACATATCGACCCTCTTCAAATGTCAGTCAACACACGAGGTCGGCCTGTACGCTTTTGTGCTGTATGTGTCCCTTCACATTTTCGCTTCACTATCAAATTGGAAACAGTGTACCTAGGTGTTTAGGAGTGTGGAAATCTCGCGTACAGACGTATGACACAAGTGACACCCAATCACCTGAAGAGCGTGAGTTCTGTGGAACGCCCCTTCCTGCTCTCTCACGATGCCTAATGACGACTGAGGTCACTGATGTGGAGTACATGGCAGTAGGTGGCAGCACAATGCACCTAATACGAAAAACGTATGTTTTTGGGTGCGTCCGGGTACTATTGACCACATAGTGTATTTGTATCGGCAGATACAGATAATCTCAATGCTGTAACGCTGTCAGCTAGTCGTACATTGCTGTACTGACCACTGTTATGTCCCATCCATAACCCCTATTGCGTAATTGGAAGGAATTACTTGTGCAGCAAAAAAATGGTTCTGAGCACTATGGGACTTAACATCTGAAGTCATCAGTCCCCTAGAACTTAGAACTAGTTAAACCTAACTACGCTAAGGACAACACACACATCCATAACCGAGACAGGATTCGAACCTGCGAACGTAGGGGTCGCGCGGTTCCAGACTGAAGCGCCTAGAACCGCTCGGCCATTCCTGCCGGCGCTTGTACACCACTCCCCGATCCTAATGCCGACTTTCAAAGCCATAGCTCCTACTTTTCTATCCACAAACTTCTAAGTTGCCCTTGCTCTTCAAAGTGAACCTTGTCCCAGTCTTTCCAGGAATGAAACCAGGCGGTCAGAACCGCTCTCTGTTCAGAATTGGAAGCGGAAACAGATGATAGAAGTGAATAGATGGAGAGTGACAAGATATTGAAAGTATCGAGTAGCGCGCATGCGCTGTAGCTTAGGTGGGTTTTATAGGCCAGTTTCAGACTGTTTCCCGGCTTTTTAGACCGCAAGTGACCTGTAGCATGTTATTCGTCTCGACTTCCCCTACACTCATGTGGTACAGTATAAAAGGTAATCTTTTACAATCTTTATATCCAGTGGTAGCCTTAAGCGAATGTAACATTTTGAAGAATTTGATAATTTGCACATTGATGTATCTGTTCTGTAATGCAGAATAAACTTTACTTCTACTAAACCCGGTACTGGAATGTTAACGAAGACAGACTATAACACCGTAAAAAACATCGAGTAAACTTTATTCATAGTTTGACAGTAACAACAATCTCTTAAGCAGGGCAGTGACCGACAGACCGCATGAAAAGGCGGAAGACAGCCATTGTTTCCGGAGGCTTGAAGTAGGTACTGACCGACGACCACTTGGAGGAAGAAAGATACTTGCTTCCTGAAACTGAAGTACGACAGGGACAGAATGCTTGAACACCTAACTTCCAGAATTATCTGTCTAAAGTGATTCAGTTGTCTGAGGGAAGTAGCGGTGTGATTGTCAGAGGGCAGTGATTCACGCGGAACCAAACAGATCGGCGCCTGCAGCACAAGAAAACAAACACTGCGTGGCAGGTCTGGGCCTTTGGGGTGCGTGCAGGCAGGCAGGGAGACGGCGCCCCCAGCTGACTGATGACTAATGCAAGGCCTCACCTGCTGTCGGGGTGTGGGAGGCGAAGAGCCGCGCTAATTAGGACGGATTTGTAAGCCTTGTCGTTCCGCAGCAGAGTGTGTCGTTCTCCCACTGACAATGTGCGCTTCGTCTCGTAAACAGAATGAACCCCACAAAACTCAACTGACACACATTAACCCCAGAACACCGAAAGGGGATGGGGAATGTTACATTGTCGCTAAACCTCGCAAATTTTCCATTCCATATTTTATTCAAAGGATGTCACAATTAATAGTGTATGTACTAGTTCATTACGATTATAAAGTCTCCCGTGGTATGCACCAAAAAGTTATTTCCTAACGAAAACAGCCAAAATACTATAACGTAGGAACAAATTCAGAATTATTTCATCACGTATGCAATTTGTAAATACGGAAAGAAACAAAAAATATATACGCGACACTGAAATTGCTTCCAATATGAAAGAAACGACACGCGTCTAGCTATCAAAAACACCCTTTCAATTTAGTTGCATAGATAATTTATGCAATAGGAAGTTATCAATGTATCATCATTTTGTTGGTTATGTAGATATTGGTGTAAAATTAATGTTCTTTTACAAAAATAGCTGAGATGAAAAATAAAAAAAAAACAGTGACTCCATGAAAAATTCGCCATTCTGTAATAAGAAAGCCCAGTCCCTTAAGCCAACTGAATTATAGTATGTAGCCCATCAGTTATTCAAAAATGCACATTCAGACATGTGTCTTAACACGTGAGACCTCTGTTAGGCACTGTTAATGTCAGTCTGAATAATATGGACTAGTTTAATGGTGACCCAATAGAATATTTCACCTCTTTCAGTTAGAAGCAAATATCACCTGAAATTAGCTATGGTTTAGAATAACAGTTAGGTGCCAATTAATCGTTGTACAAATTGAAGCAACGCTGGTTCAGCACAGTGTTAGTTTAGAGGAATGCAGTTTAGTGAACAACCTCGAATCAAATGATCCAGTTGTAACACGAAAACAATATGTTACATACAATAGTGCATAAGTAATATTTTTATCGATATATGCCTTTTATACTGGTGGCTACTGTTAATGAATCATACTGTTGTGTATCTTCTTGAAATTGTGCATAGGTACTGTGCAGTTTTATATCGGACATTGGGATGTTTTTGGTCCATGTATAGGAATGGATAAGGAGAAATGTTGGAACGGATATGGCAAAGGACGGGGGGAGGGGGGGGGGCCCTCTGTACTGCTGAGGTAGAACAGCAAGAAAATCAGAGGTGGAGTGCGCACCAGTCGAATACCGTAGGGTACACTGGAACAGTCGTGCAGGAAGAGACAAGCCGCAAGCTCCTCTTGGCTGAGCGGGGCGTCATAGCTGCTAAAAGTTGTGGAAGTGGTCTCTGATGATGATTGGTTCCATCTCTTGGAAGATGGAAAAGGCGACGTAAGCTCCGTGGCATACCACAGATATTCAGGAGAGCCATGTGTTAAGTTGTTTAAGTAGTGAAAATATGCGCACGATACGGCGACGAGACACCTCTTCCAACTCTTCAATTCTTCCCCTGAAGGCAGGCTACTGATTTAGTACTGTGACCAGTAAACCCCCCACTCCTGATTCTTTGAAGACTAACACCATGTGGAAAACAGCTTCAGAAATCTGATTACTTTACCGACAGGTTAATGTGTTAAATATTTGCCATTAAGTATTTAAGTGAGCAAAAGTTTAGGAAAAATTTAAAATTATGTTGAAAGTTTGCTCCAAGTCGTTAAATGCTCTCATTCTCAAACACTGGACGAATATAGCCTGGCTAATTTGCGCGCCGTGAATTTCGCTGCATTAGGACATATACACTGGTTGTAGCTGCGATACTTGTCTTACTATGTTAAATCTTGAACTTAAGATTATACCTATATTATAATAGCATTTTAAATTATGGGCGCATGGCATGGCCTTTAAGTGTGCTTCTTTGACCCAGTCTACCACGTTAGTTTGAATGTTTAATGGGCAGTGATATACCTAGCACATATTAAATGTTTTTTATTCCAGTCTTTGATCAAAATATGATTTCTTTAGACGATAACCGTAATGACCATCCTCAGATCTTTTTTACACCAACTGAGGATGGTCAATATGGACTGAAACCGGTCATCGTCTAAAGAAGTCATATTGTGATCAGAGACTGGAATAAAAAACATTTGACAGTATTGGATCACTGTTTGTATACGCGACCATGTCGCAGTTGGTGAACCTAGCACATATTACCTGTGATAATTTCCTTTTCCGAATACTTAATTGAATTTTAATGTTATATTGGTAAATGTTTGTTAAGAGTTCTGTTCATTTTTATCATTTCAAAATAGCACTTGGATCGTTAAATCAGTTATCCCATAATTAATCTGTAAATTCAGAAAGTGTCTTTTATTATAAGATGATGACTCACTAAATTACTTTTCCTTGCTGAAACAAAGATAATTACTTTATCTGTGTACCAATGATAATTGGAAATTTTCTGTTGTGTTTATCAGTAAGTAAAAAATAAGTAGTTAATTCAACCAACAGTCATACTAAGCAAAATAGTACATTTGCATCTTGGACTGGCGATCGTAATTTTACTGTTTCCGTGAAGTCCGACTGCTTTAAAAAAATCCAAGGGTACATGATCATAGCACGATCGCAGTCAAAATTCGTGTTTTCTTTAACAAATATTTCGGAAAAATAGGACAGTTCCAACCGCACAAAGAAGTTTATTTATTTACAGGTGACCAGTTTCGACCACAGTTGTGGCCATCATCGGGCCGCTTACTCCACGGGAGTCTGCTGAACCTGGCGAGGGGGAGGCGCCACTCTAGGAGGCATTTAACCGTAATAGGGTTTAGTTTTGCAGCTGGCCGTTCATATTAGCATGATTGCAGAATACTTGTAAACAATTACAGAAGAGTGTTACAAAGTTACAGACCTATATCAACAGGCATATTATGTAGTTATACGAAAGCACATAACATTGCAGGAGCATTTATGAGAATAGCGCATTAAGTAAATGCTAATCAATGGATTACTGTTCTACTGTGTGAATGTATCAAATAAAATCAAACTGCTCTAACAACCGCATAGATGCAATGCAGAAATTACGCTCTGAATGTTAATACGCTTGCTCTCGCATGAATTTGCTGGCATCAACATTGTCAGAAGTATTACACGAGTTACCGTCAGCGATGGAAGCTATTGAGTTCTTCTTCCAGGAACACAGAAAACAACACAATGACTGTGCTGAATTAAATGCTAAACATTTGTAAACAAAGCTTATCTGAATCTGTTCTGTAATTCTGAAGCTGATACTGTGAGAGCAGTTCAGTTGAATTTGCTCTCTTCTGGTAATAAGCGCAATTAGAGCCACTCTGCTGCGCTATCAGCTCAGATGGTATTGAGAATGAGCACACCGCGGCTCGTATTGTTTGCGTTGGTAATTTCGCATCGTCACTTGTACTTACGAGATCAACGAGTGCGGTCATCACAGCCATTGCAAATCCTACTGTTAATGACGGTTACTAGCAGAAGTTACCATATCTGATACAAACAACGATTTTCGTGTTTTCTCAGTAAATGTTACAGTTCTCACGCTTTTGCACGCAAACAGTGCATATTCCGTTTACAATATTAATCAAAATATTTTAACAAATTAATTACTGTAAGACAAATAATGGTACAAATTGTGCTACATTACTTGTAATTAGCTTGTTTTAGAAAAGATGGGCGCGTCTACATAATACTTTAACGTCATACAGTGTCGGACCTGATTACGTCTAGTAACAAGTAAATGTACGGAATCTACCTGAAAAGAGGTATCCTGTAACATCAGTACAACAAGCAAAGGAATCTGAGTTTAGTGTTATGCTATCCACAGAGAAACAACTCATCACCCTTCGCTTGTCAAGCGCGAACTTACTTAAGTTACTGCATGTGGCTGATTTTTACCAGTTTAGTAACAAACCTTTCTCGGTTTCTTCACCAATAGTAAGTGTGTATGAATCATAAGCTTCTAGGGATACAAGAAAAACGGATTCCATTTAGTTGCCTCTATTCATGACTATAGATCTCAAGAGGGAAGCGTTCCAGCTGAGTTTCAGATGATCAGGCATTTTCTGAATCCGTGATACTTTCAATGGAGAAAGACATTTTGCTAGAAGATAGCTCACCATATTTGAGGTGAAAATGTGTTCTAGAATTCTTATAGATACGAGGGCGTGTTGAAATTTAATGCCTCAGAATATTTTATCCTGTTTTCAATATCGGTTGAGGCATTTCATATATTACTCGGTCGACTTTCCCACTTCGCAGAAGCAAGTTGCAACTCTCTGTCGCTAGAGGGCCCTGAATTGTAGCGTGTAACATGGCACTGTGTAATGTAACTATGTCGGTGCATGAGAAACCCTCAGAAAACAGAAAGGATGAATTCGACAAGTTGATACACACCCTCTCCTTCGCCACGACAATGTCAGACCACACACGGGCGCTGCAGTATCTCCATCAGTACGACGCCTTAGGTTCAAAAATGGTTCAAATGGCTCTAAGCACTTTGGGACTTAACATCTGAGGTCATCAGTGCCCTAGAACTTAGAACTACTTAAACCTAACTAACCTAAGGACATCACACACATCCATGCCCGAGGCAGGATTCGAACCTGCGACCGTAGCAGCAGCACGGTTCTGGACTGAAGCGCCTAGAATCGCTCGGCCACAGCGGCCGGCGCCTTAGGTCCCCTGTCATTGACTTGGCACCATCCGATTTTCGTCTGTTTCGGAAACCTTAAGAACACATTGGCAGTGATGAAGAGGTGCAAACAGAGGTGAGGTTGTGGCTACGTCACCGATGTCAAACGTTCTACAGAGACTGGTCTATAGCTCGGAGAAAAATATCCGTCTGTGGTGAAATGAATTTGTAGAGGAAGGACAATAAAAATGTAATATGTTAATAATGTTTAAGAGTTCTCACATAAAAAAATTCGAACGAATTACTTTTCAGCACGCCGTCGTACTTGTGTAATTCCGTGATTAATTTTTGTATCTTGTGTTGCTCTTTTCCTAACACCATCAAGAGTCAAAAAGTCATACCGGGCAGAAAGCTTCTTGTAGCGAGTACGGCTGTAGCTAAGTAGCACGAGATACCCAATTTCGGAACGCATCAGCCCCACCGCCGGCACCTAATCCCCATCTCGTGCCACGACTATAGTGTCGCCATTAGGGAGGAAGACGCGAGGTTCGCCTGTGCTGTCTTGTCTTGTCTCGTACCCTTCTTACCAGTCCTGGCGCCAGCTTTCATCACTGCAGAGCAGCGCCCAATAATGCTGATGAGGCGACGGCTCGACTTGTCGCCCTCCTTCGTTTCAAAAAAGAAGACGCGAAGGCTAGAGTTAAAAGCCTGGAAGGCAAAAATGTGTCAGAGGGGCGGAGCACTTGCTCGGTCTTAGTTTAAGCACGGAAATAATCGAGAGATGCTCTGTCGGATGTACCAAATGGCATTCGTCTTAAGTAAACTGGAGAAACCACAGTAAACGTGAAATAGCACTGCCATATGAACCCAGCTCCTCCATAAAACCTCTGTGTACCTTTTTTTTTGAGGCCTCCCAATTTGAAACTGGTATTAAACGAGGTACTTTAAGTTTCTAAGTTACCTACAGAGTATTTAATATTTTACATACCCTGCTCACATAGCCTCTCCATCTTACTATATGAGTTCTATGGTCATGAACAACGATCCAGAATGCATTTTCCGTCTGCAGCCGAGTGTGCACTGATTTGAAACTTCCGGACCGGTACACGAACCTGGGACTTTTGCCTTTTGCGGACAAATGCGAGTCCGCATCCCAGATTCGAATCCTGTTTCTGGACGCAGTTTTAATCTGCCAGGAAGTTTCATTTAAATCTGGAAACTTTAACATACGCCATTAATGAAGCCTCTCCCAAACCATTATCAACCTATGCGTAGATTAAGCAGTAAAATTATGGAAATAAAAATGTCAGAGAGGACTGACTTAAGATTTTAGCGCAACCAGTTTTATTTGCAGTCGATCAAATAATTTTATCAGAAAACAGAAAGATATTCAACATTCTCTCTCTACAATGAACAACAAAATTCTGAGATTGTTGTGTACACGTCTTCACAAAAAAGATAATAACTGCAGCAGTAAAAAAGAAAAATAAGAGCGAGAAAAATTATTGTACATGATACCTTCGTACAAATAATATATTTTAAAAAATCCAGTTAATAAAAGTATTTTACCACGTTTGTGGGACTATATCAAAAAAATAAAGGTTGGAAGAAATTTTTCTGTAAGCCTCATAATGGCGTTTCGTTAACATGCGGAACAGAAACAAGATTTCAAAATACAAGTATCAGAAATGCGCTGCCTGAGTTACGTACAGAAATTGCTCGAAATTAGACTCACTTGTGAAGCACCAAAAGTCAAATTAGTACCGTAATACGACAGTAAATATAAGAAAAATACAGTGCCGGTATTGAAAGAACGCCTGTCAGCTGAATGCTACACAGTTTGAGAAAAAAATCCAAAGGGCAGAAGAGACTTCAGGGGATTTTCGCGACAGTGGAAAGACTCGTGGCACAAGAACAGGAGACCTTGGACTGAAGTTACTCATGAAGTTTAGCACTCAGCCACAATTTTACTAGAGATTGATAAAATCTAGGCACATTTTATCCAAATGTCAGGCAACGAAGAGGCTTCATTTTAAATTTTTGTCCAAAGTCAACAGCGTAGCTAGTGTATTAAACACAATTTTTGGTAACAGGTTTTTAGACATCTAGTTATTTCTTTAAGATTATTTGATATTTGAGAGCGCAGAGAATCTGTTTACATACTATTAAAGATTTACATCTTTACAAATAACCATATGCTGTCCAGTTACATATAAGTAACTATAGTCGAAAAATATTTTAATTTCATAACACTGAGAACGAAACTTCCTGGCAGATTAAAATTGTGTGCCGGACCGAGACTCGAACACGGGACCTATGCCTTTCGTGGGCAAGTACGGTACCGACATTTTTTTTCTATTTTTTAATCTCCTGCTTACGAGGCACGTGCCTTAGCTACTGTGTCATCTTTTTTTTCTTCTTTTTTGTTTTTTGGTCACCTAACCATTTTTAAGGGAAGAATAGATTTTATGTTTTTTCCTTTTTATTTATTTATTTATTTATTTATTTATTTTTTTGCAGGCAAGTGCTCTACTGCCTTTTTTGCAAACAAACAGGAACAATAGAAAACTAAAAACTACCTGTTTGTTGGAATTACAAAATAATATTAACGATTTCTTTATGTACATACATATATAAGCTGAACAGGATAACTATAACCCAGACTGACGTAAAATTAACATTGTGATAAGTAGTAAACTTCTGAAAGTTAAATATACGTCGGAAACGAAAAACAATAAAATTATGTTGAAAGAAAGTACTTCTCCAAGAATGCTTGAAATTTCAGTGAATATCTTTCAAAATTAAAGCAAGTCCAGGTTCACATGTAACAGTTAAGTGAAGTTAAATTTCAGTATCAGTCACTTCATTATCACAACACAAATAGTATTACTGTATTGCTTGAAAGCTAGTAAACTGAACATTATTCTCTCATTACTTCAAGAAAGAACCGTATTGCCAACCCCCCCCCACCCCTTGCACTTTCATCCGGGCATATCTTCTCGTAAATATATGGTATCCCCCCGCCCCCCCCCCCCCCCCCCCACATGAACCTTGGACCTTGCCGTTGGCGGGGAGGCTTGCGTGCCAGCGATACAGATGGCCGTACCGTAGGTGCAACCACAACGGAGGGCTATCTGTTGAGAGGCCAGACAAACGTATGGTTCCTGAAGAGGGGCAGCAGCATTTTCAGTTGTTGCAGGGGCAACAGTCTGAATGATTGACTGATCTAGCCTTGTAACAATAACCAAAACGGCCTTGCTGTGCTGGTACTGCGAACGGCTGAAAGCAAGGGGAAACTACAGCCGTAATTTTTCCCGAGGGCATGAAGCTTTACTTTATGGTTAAATGATGATGGCGTCCTCTTGGGTAAAATATTCCGGAGGTAAAATAGTCCCCCACTCGGATCTCCGGAGGGGACTACTCAAGAGGATGTCGTTATCAGGACAAAGAAAACTGGCGTTTTTCGGATCGGAGCGTGGAATGTCAGATCCCTTAATCGGGCAGGTAGGTTAGAAAATTTAAAAAGAGAAATGGATAGGTTAAAGTTAGATATAGTGGGAATTAGTGAAGTTCGGTGGCAGGAGGAACAAGACTTTTGGTCAGGTGAATACAGGGTTATAAATACAAAATCAAATAGGGGTAATGCAGGAGTAGGTTTAATAATGAATAAAAAAAATAGGAGTGCGGGTAAGCTACTACAAACAGCATAGTGATTATTGTGGCCAAGACAGACACGAAGCCCACACCTACTACAATAGTACAAGTTTATATGCCGAGTAGCTCTGCAGATGATGAAGAAATTGATGAAATGTATGATGAGATAAAAGGAATTATTCAGGTAGTGAAGGGAGACGAAAATTTAATAGTCATGGGTGACTGGAATTCGAGAGTAGGAAAAGGGAGAGAAGGAAACATAGTAGGTGAATATGGACTGGGGGAAAGAAATGAAAGAGGAAGCCGCCTGGGAGAATTTTGCACAGAGCATAACTTAATCAAAGCTAACACTTTGTTCAAGAATCATAAAAGAAGGTTGTACACATGAAAGAATCCTGGAAATACTAGAAAGTATCAGATAGATTATATAATGGTAAGACAGAGATTTTGGGACCAGGTATTAAATTGTAAGACATTTCCAGGGGCAGATGTGGACTCTGACCACAATCTATTGGTTATGAGCTGTAGATTAAAACTGAAGAAACTGCAAAAAGGTGGGAATTTAAGGAGATGGGATCCGGACAAACTGATTAAACCAGAGGTTGTAGAGAGTTTCACGGAGAGCATTAGGGAACAATTGACAGGAATGGGGGAAAGAAATACAGTAGAAGAAGAATGGGTAGCTCTGAGGGATGAAGTAGTGAAGGCAGCAGAGGATCAAGTAGGTAAAAAGACAGGGCTAGTAGAAATCCTTGGGTAACAGAAAAAATATTGAATTTAATTGATGAAAGGAGAAAATATACACTCCTGGAAACTGAAATAAGAACACCGTGAATTCATTGTCCCAGGAAGGGGAAACTTTATTGACACATTCCTGGGGTCAGATACATCACATGATCACACTGACAGAACCACAGGCACATAGACACAGGCAACAGAGCATGCACAATGTCGGCACTAGTACAGTGTATATCCACCTTTCGCAGCAATGCAGGCTGCTATTCTCCCATGGAGACGATCGTAGAGATGCTGGATGTAGTCCTGTGGAACGGCTTGCCATGCCATTTCCACCTGGCGCCTCAGTTGGACCAGCGTTCGTGCTGGACGTGCAGACCGCGTGAGACGACGCTTCATCCAGTCCTAAACATACTCAATGGGGGACAGATCCGGAGATCTTGCTGGCCAGGGTAGTTGACTTACACCTTCTAGAGCACGTTGGGTGGCACGGGATACATGCGGACGTGCATTGTCCTGTTGGAACAGCAAGTTCCCTTGCCGGTCTAGGAATGGTAGAACGATGGGTTCGATGACGGTTTGGATGTACCGTGCACTATTCAGTGTCCCCTCGACGATCACCAGTGGTGTACGGCCAGTGTAGGAGATCGCTCCCCACACCATGATGCCGGGTGTTGGCCCTGTGTGCCTCGGTCGTATGCAGTCCTGATTGTGGCGCTCACCTGCACGGCGCCAAACACGCATACGACCATCATTGGCACCAAGGCAGAAGCGACTCTCATTGCTGAAGACGACACGTCCCCATTCGTCCCTCCATTCACGCCTGTCGCGACACCACTGGAGGCGGGCTGCACGATGTTGGGGCGTGAGCGGAAGACGGCCTAACGGTGTGCGGGACCGTAGCCCAGCTTCATGGAGACGGTTGCGAATGGTCCTCGCCGATACCCCAGGAGCAACAGTGTCCCTAATTTGCTAGGAAGTGGCGGTGCGGTCCCCTACGGCACTGCGTAGGATCCTACGGTCTTGGCGTGCATCCGTGCGTCGCTGCGGTCCGGTCCCAGGTCGACGGGCACGTGCACCTTCCGCCGACCACTGGCGACAACATCGATGTACTGTGGAGACCTCACGCCCCACGTGTTGAGCAATTCGGCGGTACGTCCACCCGGCCTCCCGCATGCCCACTATACGCCCTCGCTCAAAGTCCGTCAACTGCACATACGGTTCACGTCCACGCTGTCGCGGCATGCTACCAGTGTTAAAGACTGCGATGGAGCTCCGTATGCCACGGCAAACTGGCTGACACTGACGGCGGCGGTGCACAAATGCTGCGCAGCTAGCGCCATTCGACGGCCAACACCGCGGTTCCTGGTGTGTCCGCTGTGCCGTGCGTGTGATCATTGGTTGTACAGCCCTCTCGCAGTGTCCGGAGCAAGTATGGTGGGTCTGACACACCGGTGTCAATGTGTTCTTTTTTCCTTTTCCAGGAGTGTAAAAATGCAGTAAATGAAGCAGGCAAAAAGGAATACAAACGTCTCAAAAATGAGATCGATAGGAAGTGCAAAATGGCTAAGCAGGGATGGATAGAGGACAAATGTAAGGATGTAGAGGGTTATCTCACTAGGGGTAAGATAGATACTGCCTACAGGAAACTTAAAGAGACCTTTGGAGAAAAGAGGACCACTTGTATGAATATCAAGAGCTCAGATGGAAACCCAGTTCTAAGCAAAGAAGGGAAAGCAGAAAGGTGTAAGGAGTATATAGAGGGTCTATACAAAGGCGACGTACTTGGGGACAATATTCTGGAAACGGAAGAGAATGTAGATGAAGACGAAATGGGAGATACAATACTGCGTGAAGAGTTTGACAGAGCACTGAAAGACCTAAGTCGAAACAAGGCCCCGGGAGTAGACAACATTCCATTAGAACTACTGACGGCCTTGGGAGAGCCAGTCCTGACAAAACTCTACCATCTGGTGAGCAAGATGTATGAGACAGGCGAAATACCCTCAGACTTCAAGAAGAATATAATAATTCCAATCCCAAAGAAAGCAGGTGTGACAGATGTGAAAATTACCGAACAATCAGTTTAATAAGCCACAGCTGCAAAATACTAACGCGAATTCTTTACAGACGAATGGAAAAACTAGTAGAAGCCAATCTTGGGGAAGATCAGTTTGGATTCCGTAGAAATATTGGAACACGTGAGGCAATACTGACCTTACGACTTATCTTAGAAGAAAGATTACGGAAAGGCAAACCTACGTTTCTAGCATTTGTGGAGAAAGCTTTTGACAATGTTGACTGGAATAGTCTCTTTCAAATTCTAAAGATGGCAGGGGTAAAATACAGGGAGCGAAAGGCTATTTACAATTTGTACAGAAAGAAGATGGCAGTTATAAGAGTCGAGGGACATGAAAGGGAAGTAGTGGTTGGGAAGGGAGTGAGGCAGGGTTGTAGCCTCTCCTCGATGTTATTCAATCTGTATATTGAGCAAGCAGTAAAGGAAACCAAAGAAAAATCGGAGTTGGAATTAAAATCCACGGAGAAGAAATAAAAACCTTGAGGTTCGACGCTGACATTGTAATTCTGTCAGAGAGGGCAAAGGACTTGGAAGAGCAGTTGAACGGAATGGACAGTGTCTCGAAAGGAGGGTATAAGATGAGCATCAACAAAATCAAAACGAGGATAATGGAATGTAGTCGAATTAAGTCGGGTGATGCTGAGGGAATTAGATTAGTAAATGAGACACTTAAAGCAGTAAAGGAGTTTTGCTATTTGGGGAGCAAAATAACTGATGATGGTTGAAGTAGAGAGGATATAAAATGTAGACTGGCAATGGCAAGGAAAGCATTTCTGAAGAAGAGAAATTTGTTAACATCGAGTATAGATTTAAGTGTCAGGAAGTCATTTCTGAAAGTATTTGTATGGAGTGTAGCCATGTATGGAAGTGAAACATGGACGATAAGTAATTTGGACAAGAAGAGAATAGAAGCTTTCGAAATGTGGTGCTACAGAAAAATGCTTAAGATTAGATGGGTAGGTCACATAACTAATGACAAGGTATTGAATAGAATTGGGTAGTTGAGGAGTTTGTGGCACAACTTGACCAGAAGAAGGGATCAGTTGGTAGGACATGTTCTGAGGCATCAAGGGATCACCAATTTGGTATTGGAGGGCAGCGTGGAGGGTAAAAATCGTAGGGGGAGACCAAGAGATGAATACACTAAGCAGATTCAGAAGGACGTAGGTTGCAGTAAGTACTGGGAGATGAAGAAGCTTGCACAGGATAGAGTAGCATGGAGAGCTGCATCAAAGCAGTCTCAGGACTGAAGACCACAACAACAACAACCGTTCGTTCTTTCTTCGCATCGATAATTTAACTTCCCTTACTCTAGACGTACCAGCTATGCGGTGCGGTGACTCTTGAAACGCACTCCATAGAACGTTAGAGAAACATTGTAAGTATTTCGGATTGCTCATGATCTTTAGATGTTGTTCCTGTAAAAAGGTCGAAAAGTCCATTACATTCGGTGGGCCATCTCCGAACAAATAAAGCACCGTCTGTCCTCGAGGCCACGTTACGGCAATCGTTTTGGTAGGTGGGTAGTATGTCCCGCCCGGGAAGATGGTTAATTGATGTCCCATTCAAAGAAGCAAAGCGATCATTTGTGTCGCCAGGCGCCACATTTCTACCGGGGGCAGCATATGTGGCGGTGTTCATCGTTGTCCAGAGTTTGGTACTGAGGGCACAATGGTGAATCTGTCATATGAATAACATGGAGTCTGGATCGGATGACATTTTTACTATTAACTGTTAGGTACCACATTGCACGTCCGACTGAGCTACCCAAGCACGACTCCGATCCGTCCTCACAGCTTTACTCCGCCAATACCTCGTCTCCTACCTTCCAAACTTCAAACCTGTGAGGACGGGGTGTCAATCGTACTTTGGTTGCTCAGTCGGACATTTTGTCTTTGGCAGGGCAGCAGTGCGGACCGCTCTCGGCCGTTCACGCCTCTGCGTGCGCGGAGTGTTTGTTTACTTCCACGTCACCACGTTTCTTAGTCGAACAAACTGTCAAGACCAACTCTTACGGGACGAAGACTCTTAAGTTCACCTTCTCGAATGAATACGCACGACCCAAAGCACTGGCCGTTGAGCGCTTCCTACGCGAAGATGTTAAGATCTCCCATGACGATCTCATCGGCATACACCTACCGATCATTAGCAGTACCGTTTATGTTAAAATGACTTCCGACGCTGCGTGCAACGTTTTCTGACTGCCTTTCGAGGTGAGGTGCATGAAGATGAAGTCATCGCGACGCTAATTCGTATAGAAAAGTTCACAGTCATGCAGCCGAGACATGGGCACAATTTACGACGTACCGGGTGCTTAATGGTGTGGGAAAAGTCCGAATAGATCTCAAACGGCACGTGCCATCATACATTTCTACAGGCGACTGCCGAGCAGTGGCGATTTACGACGGACAACCTCGAACATGTTCCGGTTGTGGCAAAGAAGGCCACGTCTGTAATGAACGCTACGCCGCATCACCCAACAACGGCACGACGATACGAACACCAACAGAACCACAACCGCCCTTCCTATCACTCCAAGACGGAGTTCATGGGCGTCTCTCAGGTCCGAAACACTCGGAGGCGTCGCAGGTCCTTGCCACCGGCAGTACCGCCCGCGAACATGGTTTGGACACACCCACGCTCGAAGTTCACAAGGATACCAACGAGAGTCTTATGCAGATTGAACACCGCATAATATCAGCCGTGGCTTTTGTACCAGAACGAAGCGAATCTCTTCCTTTCTCAGATACAGATACACATCGCCGGAGGCAGAAGTCGCCTCAACGCCGAAAGAAACTCCGCAAGATATCAGAATCGGCACCTGAGCCACCGCCGAAGAGGCGGCGCAAAAATCTGACGGCATACACGATAAATCTTTTTCTGCTGCCACGGAGACGCTTTCTCCACAAGACGGTGAGCCGTCCAGCAGAGATTATGACCAAGACCCCGCCCGGAAGCCATGGAGCATAGCACACACGCCATCGCCGAAGCGACTCAGCCGACTCGGTCAGCGCTGCCACCTCTCACCAATGTTGAAACTGACGGACCGTTTTCATGGGCGGAAGGCAGGTATTTACCACCTCCACTCAGTGTAGAAATGAGATCTGTTCCTCCATTAGACCAATACTAGAATAGAGGTGTTCCTACGACGCCTCTTGCGACCACTACAGACTTCTACAATCGTCCACGACAACCTTCACCAGCTACGAGCATATCGACAGCACGGATCCCCCACCAGGCATAGAGAATAGCTACTACCAACACCAGTAATATCGACTCTCGCGTTAAATTTCGTCTTCTCTGCGACACGCTAAGAGCAGCGGACATCGACATCGCCCTGATACAAGAACTGAGGACAGCAACTTGGTCCGTGTCTCATGGATACGAGGCGTGCGACACCCCAGCGGTTGTGGAACACACAGGCGCAGCTGCCCACCTCCGAGAAGGGATTGCAGTTTCCGATGTCGCACATCTCTCAACGCCGTGAGGGGTTGCCCTAACAGTTGAGAGAATGATAAATCTCTACGCCCATCAGGCACGGATAAACGAAGGGATCGCTCCCAGCGGTACGCAGGAGATATCACGCCTTTATTTCTCGACAGATACGATCACTTCATAGTGGGTGGAGATTTCAACTGTGTTCTCGAGCGTACAGACCAATATCGCATTTCATCACATGTCTGGAACTTCGCTTCCGCGTTCGCACCTTCGTCTCTTCAACACTTGGATGGTGGTACAAGACGACCGCAAGAGCCACTCCGCTAGCCGACTCGATAGAACATATATCTAAGAACCTTCAACATTGCAGCGCGTCAGCAGTTGTTGGTTAATGTATTAAAAAACTAGAAACCGCAGTCGAGGCGGGTTTCTAGTTTTTTTAATATAGAACATATATCGCTGACGCTCTAAAACCCGATCTTCTCGACGTGGAATGTTGACCGACTACCTTTTCAGATCATAACATCTACGTCTCTCTGTACATTCAACCTATGTAGGCAATGTACGCTCCTGGAAATGGAAAAAAGAACACATTGACACCGGTGTGTCAGACCCACCATACTTGCTCCGGACACTGCGAGAGGGCTGTACAACCAATGATCACACGCACGGCACAGCGGACACACCAGGAACCGCGGTGTTGGCCGTCGAATGGCGCTAGCTGCGCAGCATTTGTGCACCGCCGCCGTCAGTGTCAGCCAGTTTGCCGTGGCATACGGAGCTCCATCGCAGTCTTTAACACTGGTAGCATGCCGCGACAGCGTGGACGTGAACCGTATGTGCAGTTGACGGACTTTGAGCGAGGGCGTATAGTGGGCATGCGGGAGGCCGGGTGGACGTACCGCCGAATTGCTCAACACGTGGGGCGTGAGGTCTCCACAGTACATCGATGTTGTCGCCAGTGGTCGGCGGAAGGTGCACGTGCCCGTCGACCTGGGACCGGACCGCAGCGACGCACGGATGCACGCCAAGACCGTAGGATCCTACGCAGTGCCGTAGGGGACCGCACCGCCACTTCCCAGCAAATTAGGGACACTGTTGCTCCTGGGGTATCGGCGAGAACCATTCGCAACCGTCTCCATGAAGCTGGGCTACGGTCCCGCACACCGTTAGGCCGTCTTCCGCTCACGCCCCAACATCGTGCAGCCCGCCTCCAGTGGTGTCGCGACAGGCGTGAATGGAGGGACGAATGGAGACGTGTCGTCTTCAGCGATGAGAGTCGCTTCTGCCTTGGTGCCAATGACGATCGTATGCGTGTTTGGCGCCGTGCAGGTGAGCGCCACAATCAGGACTGCATACGACCGAGGCACACAGGGCCAACACCCGGCATCATGGTGTGGGGAGCGATCTCCTACACTAGCCGTACACCACTGGTGATCGTCGAGGGGACACTGAATAGTGCAAGGTACATCCAAACGGTCATCGAACCCATCGTTCTACCATTCCTAGACCGGCAAGGGAACTTGCTGTTCCAACAGGACAATGCACGTCCGCATGTATCCCGTGCCACCCAACGTGCTCTAGAAGGTGTAAGTCAACTACTCTGGCCAGCAAGATCTCCGGATCTGTCCCCCATTGAGCATGTTTGGGACTGGATGAAGCGTCGTCTCACGCGGTCTGCACGTCCAGCACGAACGCTGGTCCAACTGAGGCCCCAGGTGGAAATGGCATGGCAAGCCGTTCCACAGGACTACATCCAGCATCTCTACGATCGTCTCCATGGGAGAATAGCAGCCTGCATTGCTGCGAAAGGTGGATATACACTGTACTAGTGCCGACATTGTGCATGCTCTGTTGCCTGTGTCTATGTGCCTGTGGTTCTGTCAGTGTGATCATGTGATGTATCTGACCCCAGGATGTGTCAATAAAGTTTCCCCTTCCTGGGACAAGGAATTCACGGTGTTCTTATTTCAATTTCCAGGAGTGTATATGGTGCAGTGCAGGTCCTTGGAAACTCAACGTCGCACTACTGTGAAACCCCTAGGTCGGTATGACATGTCCCGCGATAAGCACAAGCGCCCTATGACGATCTTCGACGACTAAGTCGAAGAGAAAATCCCAACACCCAATCCCTAATCCAGTTCCTTCCCATATAACACCAATCAACTCGCCTACCCCAGGCAAGCACCAGACACATTCACAACAATTCATCACATATCACAGACACCAAAAATATATAGAAAAAAAACCACACACACACGTACACAGGGGAGTAAAAGCCAAAAGGCTACAAACTCCCCCTCACACTTCCCCAAAGAGGGGAATGTATTAATGAGAGCAGCAGCATACCACACCTGACAACACCGCGACATGGTACTTTCTCGTCAACGGCAAGTATACTAAAAGTCAGAAACCACATCGCATCACGCTGGTGGACTCACCCATGTGCCTGAAGTGCAATGTCCAAGATATAGATTTACACCGTTTTGAGTGTGGGGCAGCAGCAGTTGTCTGAACCCTTGTACAGAAGATCGTGGCTTTCTACCTTCGAGTACCCACTCATCTCGTCTGTCCTACCCTGATGTGATCTCCTTTCCATCTTCCAAGTAGCACGCCATCACATCAACCACCTCTTCCGGCACAACATCGTGGATCCGGCGGACATCTGGGCACGCCTCCAAGTGCAACGCCACATCCTGCACCGACATCGACACTATAGGGCCACTTTCACGAACTATTTAAAGAGTATTTTCGCCAAACCGCCCAGGAGCTGGAACTAGAGGAAACGCGTTGACCGAAGGGGACGATCCCACGCCCCCCTTACAACGATAGAATGGACTTTCTTCTGACGGTGCGATAATGTGGAGCATGGCGCAGCAAGTCTTTCTAATTTCTTAAACTTACCTTTTCTCTTCATCTTCTAAATTTTTTTCCTTAAGCATGTTTATTCACGAATGGCTCTGCATCTGCAGCCTTATTTGTTTTTCTTTCTTATGCACTCTGGTTAAAAAAAAGAGTGATGTTGAGAAAGTATACTCATTTACGTTTTCAAGAAATAGTGTTTATTTTATGACGAACGTCGTCTTTCATTTTAAAACTGTAGAGATTTTTATTTGTTTTTCATTATCTGCAACATCTTGCTCATATTATAGGTGTTCTTTTTTGTTCGCTAGAAGAAAGAGATTATGTTTTATTTCAAGAAGAGCTCATTTACTTACTGCATTCAAGGAACTTCTGTTTATGGAAATAGGCAGACAGATTACACAATTAAACAGAAAGTCGGTAGAGCACTTACCGCGAAAGGAAAAAAAAGTCGGTAGAGCTCTTGCCCGCAAAAGGCAAACGTCCCGAGTTCGAGTCTCGGTCAGGTGCAAAGTTTTATTCTGCCAGAAAGTTTCATATCAGCGCACACTCCGCAGCAGAAAGAAAATTTCATTCTGGAAATATCCTCCAGGCTGTAGCTAAGCCATGTCTTCGCAGTATCCTTTCTCCAAGGAGTGATAACCTTGAAAGGTTCGGAGGAGTGCTTCTGCGAAGTCTGGAAGGTAGGAGGCTAGATATTGGCGGAAGTAAAGCCCTGAGAACAGATCGTGAGCTGTGCTTGCAGCCTGGCCTTAGCGGCCGCCCGGAGTAGACGTGCCGTACTTCCCCCTGCGGAGCATGTGAGCTCCTGTTTGTTATATTGCGACTTAGCCTGCGCGCGGGCTTCGCGCACCGAGATCATGGCAAATGAGTTCAGGAAATCAAGTTTTGCCCGGAATATGCACGACCGAAAGCCTTAGATGTGGAACGTTTCCTCCTCGAGGAGGCGAAGATCCCGCCATCGGAACTTCTGGGTATCCACAGTTCGATTTTCAGCAAGACGTGAAAATGATCAACGATGTTGCGTGCGAGCGCTTTTTGAAAGCGACCATGGAAGGACTCCGTTTCCGTGACGCTGACGGTAACGTCGGCTGATCAAAGTGAAATATGCGTGATTAGGCGTTAGAACTATTCGCGTGTTCGAACTGCCAGGTGAGGTACCTGCAGAGGACGCCATAGCGGCTTTCCGGCCATACGGCGCTGTTCATGATCTTAAGGCAGAACGTTGGGCCCACTTCCGCGCCTACTCTGTTCTTAAACGAGGTACGTCAGATGACAATTGATCTGCGCAGTCATGGTCCGTCTTATCTGACCATCGGCGGATGTCGAGCCGTAATCATGTACGACGAACAACCACGTACTTGTTCTGGGTGTGGAAAAGAGAGACGCATTAAATCTGAATGCCTGCAGCGACGGATAAAGCAGCTACCAACTGGAGGAGTGGTACTTCCCTCGTGCCGGCCGAAGTGGCCGTGCGGTTAAAGGCGCTGCAGTCTGGAACCGCAAGACCGCTACGGTCGCAGGTTCGAATCCTGCCTCGGGCATGGGTGTTTGTGATGTCCTTAGGTTAGTTAGGTTTAACTAGTTCTAAGTTCTAGGGGACTAATGACCTCAGCAGTTGAGTCCCATAGTGCTCAGAGCCATTTGAACCATTTTTGAACTTCCCTCGTCGCTTACGAACTTCCGATCACATATGCGACGACTAAGTCGCCACCGGCTGCGGATGTGGAAGGAAGATTGCGTAAACAACGATCCCTAAAAAGACGCGAAAGGAGGCGCCGTACGACGTCGGAACGAGACTCTTCGCTCTATCCAGATAATAACTACCAGTCGACGAAATCAACGTTACAGCGTCTGAGACCGTGGAAAACGGCGTCGTCAGTGCGTCTGTAGAACGGTGGCCCTCAGTAGCTCTCGAATCGATGGAACGGAATGTTCGTGCCCCTGAAGCCTCTACCGAAGAAGGCACGATACCAGCCGATCTGGATATGTCGACAGTCGTCGAACATATGGATACCACGGCGATGGAGCCACCGCGGGCGATGAGTGAGGATTTTGAAGAAACAGCAGATCCCATACAGGAGTCTCCACCGTTAGGGTAGGCGACCTGCTGGTGTCAATTCCGCCGCCGTGCGAGGAGCACCAGCAGCGCCTGCTGCTGGGTGCCCCCGCATCAAGAGCGACCTGCTGACCCCCTCTGGTAGGGAACAGCTCCAGCATACCGTATCGCCACACTGAATGTCAACAGCATCCGCCTACCGGTCAAGATCCATCTTCTGAAAGAAATGATGAGGGTTTCGGAACTAGGTATTCTACTGTTACAGGAGGTGCAATTAGCAGTGCTACCCTGGATACCATCGGATAGCAGGATACGACTTCTATGCTTCTCATGGCGATTACCTTGGTCCGTGGAGGAGTGGTGTACGTTAAGGCACCCTGATTGAAGACATCATGTATCTCACGTCTGCCAGGGGTATGGTATTTATGTTTCATTCCACATATGTCATTAATGTCTATGCGCTTTCTGATACCGAGCGTCGCCGTGAAAGAGCACGATTTTATGCGGAGGAGATTGCCCCACTATTCTTAGGTCAACATGAATATCTTAAACTGCGTACTCGGCAGGAAAGATCGATACCCGAATTTTACACCGTACCAGGAGCTGCAGCTCATTGTTCTGATCTAGCCCTACAGGATACCGGGGAGGTATGGAGCGCAGGCGACCTGGGATGCACGTTTCACATGAGCCACTCGGCTACTCGGTTAGACCGCATTGATTTCTCCCGTAGATTGTTTGATACGGTGATCGATGTAGAGCGCTGGCCTTTGGTGTTCTCTGACCACTGCGAGCACATATGTGCATTGTTCCTTCCCCTTCAAGGGGTTTGGTGGAGTCTAGCGCCATGGAAACTCAACACTCAGCATCTGCAGGATGCTGACTGTCACCTACGTATCACTGAGACTTGGGCAAAATGCGAACGGCGTCTCTGATCCTACGCATCCGTGGTGGACTGATGGACGAAATGTGCCAAAGCGATGCTCCGGCGCACATTCGTCGCTTACGGCAGGGAGGTGGCCATTTGGTACAGACACACTACCGACTTCTACTTTAGCGCCCTCCGCAACCTTGATAGCCAACCACCTTCCTCAGAAGTGCAAGCTGAATGCAGCTTGGCGAAGCTACTAGCGATTACTCGTCGGAAACTACAGCGGGTTGTGGTGCGTGTCCGCAGACCTGATATGGTGTGTCAGAAAAATCTCTCCGTGCATCACACTGTGCACGATCGCTGACACCGCAGACAAAAATTAGTCACAGAACTCATACATCATCGTGGACAGCGGGTCACCTGTCAAGCGGGCATAGTCGACAAATCTATCGACAACTGTCGCCGAGTCTACCGTACTGATGATGGGGCCGTCCTGGACAAGGATCCTGTAGCCGTGGACGTTCCACGCACTCTCCGCTTGAGGAGGAAGTTACGTTAATGGAAACGTTCACCTCCGAGGAGGTCACAACTGCTATCTTCAGAGGTGCGCTGTGCAAGTCACCAGGCATCGATGGACACACTATTGAATTTCATCGTGCGTTTTGTGGTCTCATGTTTACACCATGGACGGAGATGTATAATGAACTGATCACGTCTGCAGCTTCCATTCCGCCAGTTTTTGTCGAGGGCACTATTGTTCCCGTTTGTAAACCGACGCCTGGAATTACTACGGGTCACTACTGCCGTATAACCTTACTAAATAATTATTACATGATTTTTGCGCGTTTATTGGTGGCGCACTGCAGACACCTCTTACCACGTGTGCTCTCCACCGCGCAACGTGCGCCATGTGGCACAGTTAACGCCCAGACAGCAACTGGAGACCGCCGTGACGTGATTGCGCTGGCAGAGGCGTGCAGACGTCGTGCAACGAAGCGCGCTTGACAGGGTGCTTCATGTCTTCCTGCCCGGTTCATTAGCTTTTTAGCAGAGCGCATTCGTTGGTGCAAGTCAATGAGCAAGTGGCGGGTCCGATACCGATTAAACGATCGGTCCGTCAAGGCTGCCCCCTGTCCATGTACCTTTATGCAGTGGCGCTGGAGCCGCTCATAAGCCTGCTGGCGACGCAGTTGTCTGGACTCTCCTTACTCTGTTGCACCTTCCGATGTGCATACGCAGGTAACCTCCTGTTCTGGTTCTTTTTCGGGAGGAGGTCGCACGGGTCCTCGACACCATAACGGCTCATGGGAGAGCGGATGGAAGTGTGATAATCGAGCGCAAATCCGCGGCGCTGTCTATTGGTCGCGGGCTATCCCCGGATGATCTGGCGCCCCGCCCTTGTGTCCAACGTCTCCGCTATCTAGGGATCACCTTTACGTCGTCAACGCGCCGTACAGCGGCGGTCAACATTCGTCAAGTTTTCAGAATTACCCCTTACGATGATCAGCCACAACTCCCTACGGCCCCTCGATCCTTTACACCGTGTTGCCTACCTGAATGCCTATGTGGCGTCTAGAATGATTCATATTGTGCAGTTTCTGCCGCTGCCGATTACGATAGGAAGCTGTATTCAAGTGGGGTTCAGATTTTCGCTGACGGCTGGGTCCATCTTTAAAGTCCGCTATGACACACTTACTCGCCCCCGTCGTGTAGGAGGGCTTGGTCTTACGAACGTCCGCTATTGTGCCGCAGCAGTTTACATCGCCACAATGTATAAACAATTGCGCAGTGTCGAGACCTCCATCAGGCACAGTTCACTTGCCGTCCTTGTGCCGGTACCCCTCTCACCGACGGTCCCGGTCGGTAACACCAGGCCCGCGGTTGCACACATCGCGGCCTTTACTCTGGGACTCAGTTATGCTCGCGCCGAACTCCCACAAACGCGCCGGCCGCGGGTTAAGGATTTCTATGTCCTTCTCCCACTTAGTGTGCCTGTAACGTCGTAGAACGCAAGTTCCCATTGCTGTGGTGGATTGTCATTTGGCGGCACATTCATCACAGCTTCTTTCGGACGCATGTCTGATCTACTCGGTATTATAAGACCCGTGGGAAGTATACAGCTAATCCGCAGCTCAATGCCAAAGGACTGGCGGTGCCTCCCCTGTGCGCTGTTTGTCATAGCGTCGACGATGGTCATCACCGATTCAAGTGTGTAGCAGTTGCGCATGTCTGGTTGTTGAGGCGACAAAAGATCGCGTGTTTTCCACGAGTGCCGCCACATGTTATTGACTCAGAGTCATTTCTTTACACAGCGGCGCAGTATTTTCCTGCAACAAAGTCGCGGGTGGTTCTCTGGATAAAGGGCTGGAGTTTGGCTTATCTGTATGGAAATGCCCGTCACTCGAGCTTTGATTTTTGGGAATACTTGCAGACTGCATAAGCGGAATTTGCGCGCAGTTCCCGTTATAGCGCGTATTTTGCCAATTATCTTAACAGCGTTTCTACCACGCCTCTACTAAGTTGCCGTGTTCCCGGCGTGGTAGGTGCCCGCCCGATTCGGAATGAAACATGACGCGTCTACACCTTGGAATGGCCCGCCTGCCATCCCTTATCAACTTGCGGGATTTCCAGGGTCCCGGATCGGTAGAATAGTTTTAATTTGTTTTTCCAGTGTATACATGTGCAACAAAATTAAATAATAACTGAATAAATTTAATACGAGCATTGTGAAGGTGCAGCACGTCGGCGTGAGGACGGAGGAAAATAAATAAAGGAATAAACAGAAAAGGAAAAAATAATTAAAAGGAAGATGTTTTCCTTATTTCAACCATCGAGAAATTGCAGTTAGTAAAAACAAAAAATGAAGTAAAAATAAAAAAATAATGCGAAAGTGTTCGCTCTTTAAGGAGTAGATTGCAAAAGAGTCGGTAAAGCACTTGCACTTGAAGAGTGAAAATTTCATTCTGGGAACACTGAGAACATTTATCTTTCACATCATATACGGTCATTCAGCTAAGCTCGTATATCCGAAACTGCTTGAAATATCGTATAAGTTTGAAACATGTAAGTGGGCTCCTAAGAAAACTAACAAAAAACGTGTTTTTTTACGTGAAATACGAATGAAGCTAGATTTTTGAAAGCAAGTTTTTAATTAATATTCAGTTTACAGAAGAATGATTTTCACCTGGTACATTTATCTTGATTTTAAACCATCATATCTCGACAACGGATAAGGATTATTGGATGAAAAAATTCGTTTGGCTTATTCCATTTATCTAACTTCACGTAAAGTTTGAACCGATTTGCACAAATTTAAAATAGAGAAGTGACGCGCTTCAGTAGCGTTAAGAAAAAAATGTGCTTTCTGCACATAAATGAATATATATAATTGGCGCGCGCAAAAAAATTCACAAAAATTTATTTTTTACACGTAAAATACGACAAAAGCTAGAGTTCTGAAAGTGAGTTTTCAATTTTTATGTAGGAATGCATTTTTGGTTTTCTTTGATTCACTTTAAACTGTTTCCGCGCATTCACTTCACGTAAGAACGACTCTTACGTTCTACATTTAGCTAGACTTCAAGCCATCGTAACTCAGCATCGGATAAAGGCTACTGGATAAAAAAAATTCGTTTTGACATTATCCATTTGTCTACCTTCGTGCAAAGTCCGAACCGATTCGTACAAGTTTAAAATAGAGAAGTGGCGCGCTTCATAAAGTTCTTAGGAAAATGCGTTTTTTGTATGTTTTTTGCACTTAATATCCGAGTGGTGCAAATACAAATGGGGCCCTTTAGCTGAGCATTAATTTCAGCCCAATTACAATCTTTTGCAAAATGAATTAATCGATTCGCACAATTTGCCTGGTAGCCAGCTCCGGTTCGCCGTTCAAACCTTGCTTAATATACTATGGCATAACTACAGTAAGGCAAATGTTCGAGTGACTATACAAATGACTGCTGATACGGGCTAAATCAAAAACTTTTGGCGCCATGTCCCTCAAATAGAAGCCGAGCACCAAGACCGATCAAACTTCGTTAACACGCGCGTCCTTTTCAGACATTTCTTGCAGCGCTTCCGTGCTCCCGTCGAACGAGTGTTTGGTAGCCGGCCTCCATCATAGCGTGATTGAACTTCTTTAATATTCTCTCAATTATTCTCAGATGGCCGTTTGTCCCACTACATGGAGATTTCGGTTATTCTGTCTTAAATTACACCGGAAACCTAGGCGTTCGACTTTCGTTATTGACCCTAGAAACTGCTTGCCGTTGCTCTATTCGTGTTTTGCGTGCTGACATTTGTGTGTATCGAGGGTCAGTGGCCAGTCTTTGCATCAAATGTAAACCGTTGTGAACTGATGTCTTTTTTTTAACATGGCTATATTCAGCAATGGTATACTAGTTTCAACGCAGGATTATATAGCAACCGGTTGCAAATAACTGTTAGGTGCAACTGACCTTTCTTCGTGGTAGCAATGTAAGCCACTGGGCCGATCAGTCTGATGTTGTTCCTAGCTAGACGCACGTGGCAAACGCTTGAACGTTTTATTTTAGTTTTGACTTGAGCATAGCTGCTCTAATATCTGACCATTGCTTTTTCGCAATGTAATTTTACGGTTTATCAAAAGGTTCATTCTGATGAAGACACCCTTAGTAGGTGTCAAGACCTAGGTCAGTTGCACCTTACAGATATTTGCAATCGGTAGTCTTTATAATCCTATATTGGAACTGCTATTTATTTATGGAACACAGATATGCAGTGACTCTATGGATTGAGAAAAGGGCAGGATCTTCCAACAGTGATTACGTGTAACACAGCTTGGGACACACACCTTAACAAACGAGTTGGCAGTTGATACATGAGTGCTGATACCTACGTTTTCAGATTATCTGCGTATCCAGTTATGCTGGCCACTGATGCAATATACAGTATATAGGGATCATATCAACCCCTTCCGCATCAACTATAGGCTGAAAATGGCACACTGAAGCGCCGAAACCAGTTACAACACAATAAATAAAATCATAATAAATGCTGTAGGTGTTTTATTTTCTCACATTTAAGAATCATGATAGAAGGATGTATACATGGAAGAACCCTGGAGATACTAAAAGGTATCAGATAGATTATATAATGGTAAGACAGAGATTTAGGAACCAGGTTTTAAATTGTAAGACATTTCCAGGGGCAGATGTGGACTCTGACCACAATCTATTGGTTATGACCTGTAGATTAAAACTGAAGAGACTGCGAAAAGTTGGGAATTTAAGGAGATGGGACCTGGATAAACTGAAAGAACCAGAGGTTGTACAGAGTTTGAGGGAGAGCATAAGGGAACAATTGACAGGAATGGGGGAAAGAAATACAGTAGAAGAAGAATGGGTAGCTTTGAGGGATGAAGTAGTGAAGGCAGCAGAGGATCAAGTAGGTAAAAAGACGAGGGCTAGTAGAAATCCTTGGGTAAAAGAAGAAATATTGAATTTAATTGATGAAAGGAGAAAATATAAAAATGCAGTAAATGAAGCAGGCAAAAAGGAATACAAACGTCTCAAAAATGAGATCGACAGGAAGTGCAAAATGGCTAAGTAGGGATGGCTAGAGGACAAATGTAAGGATGTAGAGGCTTATCTCACTAGGGGTAAGATAGATACTGCCTACAGGAAAATTAAAGAGACCTTTGGAGATAAGAGAACCACTTGTATGAACATCATGAGCTCAGATGGAAACCCAGTTCTAAGCAAAGAAGGGAAAGCAGAAAGGTGGAAGGAGTATGTAGAGGGTCTATACAAGGGCGATGAACTTGAAGACAATATTATGGGAATGGAAGAGGATGTAGATGAAGACGAAATGGGAGATACGATACTGCGTGAAGAGTTTGACAGAGCACTGAAAGACCTGAGTCGAAACAAGGCCCCCCGGAGTAGACAACATTCCATTGGAACTACTGACGGCCTTGGGAGAGCCAGTCCTGACAAAACTCTACCATCTGGTGAGCAAGATGTATGAAACAGGCGAAATACCCTCAGACTTCAAGTTGAATATAATAATTCCAATCCCAAAGAAAGCAGGTGTTGACAGATGTGAAAATTATCGAACAATCAGTTTAATAAGCCACAGCTGCAAAATACTAACACGAATTCTTTACAGACGAATGGAAAAACTAGTAGAAGCCGACCTCGGGGAAGATCAGTTTGGATTCCGTAGAAATGTTGGAACACGTGAGGCAATACTGACCTTACGACTTATCTTAGAAGAAAGATTAAGGAAAGGCAAACCTACGTTTCTAGCATTTGTAGACTTAGAGAAAGCTTTTGACAATGTTGACTGGAATACTCTCTTTAAAATTCTAAAGGTGGCAGGGGTAAAATACAGGGAGCGAAAGGCTATTTACAATTTGTACAGAAACCAGATGGCAGTTATAAGAGTCGAGGGACATGAAAGGGAAGCAGTGGTTAAGAAGGGAGTAAGAGAGGGTTGTAGCCTCTCCCCGATGTTATTCAATCTGTATATTGAGCAAGCAGTAAAGGAAACAAAAGAAAAATTCGGAGTAGGTATTAAAATCCATGGAGAAGAAATAAAAACGTTGAGGTTCGCCGATGACATTGTAATTCTGCCAGAGACAGCAAAGGACTTGGAAGAGCAGTTGAATGGAATGGATGGTGTCTTGAAGGGAGGATATAAGATGAACATCAACAAAAGCAAAACGAGGATAATGGAATGTAGTCGAATTAAGTCGGGTGATGTTGAGGGTATTAGATTAGGAAATGAGACACTTAAAGTAGTAAAGGAGTTTTGCTATTTGGGGAGCAAAGTAACTGATGATGGTCGAAGTAGAGAGGATATAAAATGTAGACTGGCAATGGCAAGGAAAGCGTTTCTGAAGAAGAGAAATTTGTTAACATCGAGTATAGATTTAAGTGTCAGGAAGTCATTTCTGAAAGTATATGTATGGAGTGTAGCCATGTATGGAAGTGAAACATGGACGGTAAATAGTTTGGACAAGAAGAGGATAGAAGCTTTCGAAATGTGGTGCTACAGAAGAATGCTGAAGATTAGATGGGTAGATCACATAACTAATGAGGAAGTATTGAATAGGATTGGGGAGAAGAGAAGTTTGTGGCACAACTTGACCAGAAGAAGGGATCGGTTGGTAGGACATGTTCTGAGGCATCAAGGGATCACCAATTTAGTATTGGAGGGCAGCGTGGAGGGTAAAAATCGTAGGGGGAGACCAAGAGATGAATACACTAAGCAGATTCAGAAGGATGTAGGTTGCAGTAGGTACTGGGAGATGAAGAAGCTTGCACAGGATAGAGTAGCATGGAGAGCTGCATCAAACCAGTCTCGGGACTGAGGACCATAACAACAACAACATTGGAAATTTGTGGTAAGTTCTATGGGACCAAACTGCTGAGGTCATTGGTCCCTAGGCTTACTCACTACTTAAGCTAACTTAAATTAACTTATGCTAACGACAACTCACACACACCCATGTCCAAGGGAGGACTCGAACTTCCGACGGGGGGAACCGCGCGAACCGTGGCAAGCCACCTAGACTGCACAGCTACACCGCGCGGCTTCTCACATTAACAAAGGACGTTCAATTCGAAAGATGAGGTTACGATACGGTCTGTGATGGAAGTATATACACTACTGGACATTAAAATTGCTACACCAAGAGGAAATGCAGATGACAAACGGGTATTCATTGGACAAATATATTATACTAGAACTGACATGTGATTACATTTTCACCCAATTTGGGTGCATAGATCCTGAGAAATCAGTACCCAGAACAACCACCTCTGGCCGTAATAACGGCCTTGATACGCCTGGGCATTGGCGTGTACAGGTACAGCTGCCCGTGCAGCTTCAACACGATATCACAGTTCATCAAGAGTAGTGACTGGCGTATTGTGACGAGCCAGTTGCTCGGCCACCATTGACCAGGCGTTTTCAGTTGGTGAGAGATCTGGAGAACGTGCTGGCCAGGGCAGCAATCGAACATTTTCTGTATCCAGGAAGGCCTGTACAGGACCTGCAACATGCGGTCGTGCATTATCCTGCTGAAATGTAGGGTTTAGCAGGGATCGAATGAAGGGTAGAAACACGGGTCGTAACACATCTGAAATGTAACGTCCACTGTTCAAAGTGCCGTCAATGCGAACAAGAGGTGACCGAGACGTGTAACCAATGGCACCGCATACCATCACGCCGGGTGATACGCCAGTATGACGATGACGAATATACGCTTCCAATGTGCGTTCACCGCGATGTCGCCAAACACGGATGCGACCATCATGATGCTGTAAACAGAGCCTGGATTCATCCGAAAAAATGACGTTTTGCCATTCGTGCAACCAGGTTCGTCGTTGAGTATACAATCGCAGGCGCTCCTGTCTGTGATGCTGCATCAAGGGTACCCGCAGCCACGGTCTCCGAGCTGATAGTCCATGCTGCTACAAACGTTGTCGAACTGTTCGTGCAGATGGTTGTTGTCTTGCAAACGTCCCCATCTGTTGATTCAGGGACCTAGACGTGGCTGCACGATCCGTTACAGCCATGCGGATAAGATGCCTGTCATCTGGACTGCTAGTGATACGAGGCCGCTGGGATCGAGCACGGCGTTCCGTATTACCCTCCTGAACCCACCGATTCCCTCGACCAACGCGAGCAGCAATGTCGCAATACGATAAACCGCAATCGCGATAAGCTACAATCCGAACTTTATGAAAGTCGGAGACGTTATGGTACGCATTTCTCCTCCTTACACGAGGCGTCACAACAACGTTTCACTAGGCAACGCCGGTCAACTGCTGTTTGTGTCTGAGAAATCGGTTGGAAACTTTCCTCATGTGAGAACGTTGTAGGTGTCGCCACCGGCGCCAACCTTGTGTGAATGCTCTGAAAGGCTAATGATTTGCATATCACAGCATCTTCTTCCTGTCGGTTAAATTTCGCGTGTGTAGCACGTCATCTTCGTGGTGTAGCAATTTTAGTGGCCAGTAATGTAGCTGTTAGCCTACTACTCGATAAGGTGACAACATGCAAACTCTTATGACACTGTATGAACTGCTTTACTTGTGTTTTAGAATGCTCTTGGTTTTCTGTTTTTTAACGGCCTAACAATAAAGTTGAGCATTTTGCGGTACGTCACTATCATCATATCGCGTTATTTGGTACTATTTGGGTGCAACTAAAGCAGGTAACATCCCAAGGTAGCACTATGGGTTCCGAGGAACTTACACCGGGTTTGATGACTTATCATGCACATGACGTGGCAAGCAATAGGTTATGTTACCTCTTCAACGGAGGGGATGTGTAATTGTGTTCTCTATTTGTCTATTTTCTCGAACCAACAACTTGGATGACAAGTGAATCGGTTGCCCCTCTGAGCCTTTTTAAGAGGACCAAATACGGCGTAATCACAGGGAGAGAGGTCCAGACTGTATGGAGGGTGGCCGAGAACCTCCGATTTGAATTTCAGCAGGAGTGCCGCGACTGTGTTGGCCGTATGAGGCTTTGAATTGTTGTGGAGCAGAATGACCCCACGGTTGAGATTGCCTGGTCGTTTTGATTTGATTGCTTGGTGAAGGGTGGTCAAGATTTACTAGTAATGCTGGGCATTGACTGTTGTCCCGTGCTGCAGGAAGTGAATCAAAGAAGAACGTCAGCATAACCTTTCCTGCACTCGTATGGACGGCGACGTCCAGCTGTACGTGCGGAACTGGTTAACATAGCAGCCCCGGAAATTTTATGAGACAGCCATTCACCACCTAGTGTCACAGTGGAACAAGTGCCTCAACAGCCAGGGTCAATAATTCTAACATACAGGTACTGGTTTCTGTAATTATGCCTCCGGTTCGTTTCTTTTTGAACGCCGCTTATAGAAGAGCTAAGAATTGATATAAGAATGGTTTCACAGAAAGTATCATCCTAGAATTGATATAAGAATATGAGAATTTAAAAAGGTTGCAACTCTAAAAGATACTACTGTTTGTGTGTGTAGTATTTTGTGGAGTGACAATCTTTTTAAACTCTCACATTCTTATATTTCATTCTTATATCAATTCTTAGTTCTTACGTTATGTTTTTATGTTTATTCTTCACGAAGATTTTGGGCATTCCATTGAATAGTAGAAACATTCGAAACATAGAAATTCGGAACGCCACGAGCACCGCGCGAACGCAGGTTAGCCACAGTCATATATTTTAATACGAATCTCACTCGAGAAAGAAACGTCATTAACACTGCTGAAGATTTAACGTGTTGGCAATAATTTCGCAGAAGACCGCACATCACGGGTCACTTTTCCGAGAACTGGCGCTTGCATTTGATTACAAATCAAGATACACTACACAGATTGCGCCGAATATAGCTTCAAATATTTTTTTCATTCATTTGTAGTTTTTATTTATTTCATTCACCGGACGAATAGGGACAGCGTTATATCAGTGTACACTGAGAAACATTGGTGTAGCAATCTTCAACGGACGTGGGTAGATAAAGGGAAAACAAAAATAAAAATGATTATCGCGTTAGCAATACGGGGCGCAGAAGTGTGAAGCAGCGACGCTAGCCGCTGTGCCACCGCTTTGGCTGAAACTTTTACTCACTTAAGGCGACTTAGAGCACCTCCAAAATTTTCACGGTCGTCTTCTCAGAAACGGTCGAGTAACCACCGATAAGCCGAGACACATGTGCGCTTGTTTTGACCCTTCTTTTCGCTGAGCGAAGTTTCTGGGAAATCGGATTATAGCACCTGCCGTGGTCTCCTTTTGAGTCAAGGCAGCGGTGTTTGTGTACTTGGTGGTCCGTTGGTGGTTGAGGACTGCCATCGGTCGTATGCATCAGGTAAAAATTGGCCACCTTGTTTAGCGCTTGCGTCTACGTTGGGAACTGACCTCCACACGAAGGCGGTCAATGTGAGCATAAATCTGTTTTCCGGAGTTCAGTGACATCACGTCTTAGGAAATCGAGCTATCTTTTGTGGTGCTATTTCCATAATTACATGAGTTCGGTATTTCGCGAATGTATTTTTATGGTCGGGTGCAAGCCTTCTGGAAACTCAGTTGCTAATTGTATTGGTCGTCTATCGTGAATTTCCCACTTTTGATTAATGCCGCTGAATTACGGGCGTTGCCATTAGAGCTTGATTTTATTCTTCTATTACTCACTATAGAATACAGAGAATAACAGTTGTGTCATGGCTTAGCAAGTGGTTGAGGTGGTGGGCGTATGTTACCAGTAACTTCAATAAATGGAGACATGGCAGAGTTATTGTGCGTGATCGTTAAATCCTTGTTGTCATGGCATGGATCAATAATTACTTGTGTTGATTATCAGTTTCTGCTACCTTGTGTTGGATTTATTTGTGTGTGTAGTGATGTGCACTGATCGTTAAAATTTTGGGAGGTGGCAAATTAATTATTACGGTCTTAAGGACAACGTCATCAGAGATTTTAATAGTATTACTGGAGCTAATCGTAGTGGGTGTTTTAGGAAAATGAGTTTACTTTAAAGGATCTCGAAAATCTTTAATTAATTATTAAAATCGTTGTAATTCATAGACATTTCCTTGTTTTATAGTGTCATTGAATTTTTAAAGTATTTCCACCTTCAAATCTGCAACTGTGGCATAAGAAGAGTGTCAGTTAGAAAAGGCCACATTATTTATGCAGTTCTCCGTTTTAGAGTACGCTATTTGTCGTGTCTGATTCAATTCTGTCCGCCGACATTCTGCGATTTCGTCGTTGCTAGCACCAGCAGACACAAGCGAAATAATTTTATATTAACGATTCAAGTAAAAGAAACATTCAGCTCAACCGACTGTCAGTTAATAAAACCCAGCCCTCTATTCCCCAATCATGTTATATGACACATGTTAGGCACATCTAACAGCCATCACGGTTATTTTTACAAGTCCGTTTTGATCACACAGAATTCTTTCACTTTATTATCGGTTTGGCTACTGCCAACTTCAGATGATTAAAATATTCTGATGTAAATTATCGTCAAGTTAAACATGTTTAACTTGACGATAATTTACATCAGAATATGATTGCGGACTCATTTACAGACTTTATGTCTTCAATGAATAAGCGATCATGTTCTCACATAATTATCCATCTGTAGGAATGACTTTTCGGTACTGAAAATGAGCTCGCATAAAAATGAAATTTTTAAAAATGTGCCACACTTGGCTTGGAAATAGTGGAGTATGACTTTAGTGGCGTTCAGTCAACATGTTCACGGCGTAACACTTTCCATATCAGTCAGTATATTCTGGAATCTCATAACTCTGTTAGTACTTGGGAAGTAAGGAGCTTGTGGTATAAATAGAGAAATATTCATCACGTGCACTGAACAGAAACGAATACACTTGTGCGCAGTGCAGTCTGTGTCCCGCGTTCTCAGCTCGTGAGAGTTACGGAATGAGCTGCCGTGTGACTACTAGTAGAAAGGGGTTCCCTACAGCTTCTGCAACACAGGAAAGTTGTTCCCAGGTTGCCAGTCCTTTATCAACGGCAAGATTATTTAAAAACACAGTTATATTCAGGAATCAACGGTTTCGTTTACCTACATTTACCTGACATACACCAGATCAAGTGGGTGATTTCGTAATGTTACGGGCATATGGTGCTGTAATCTTATAATTTATTGTAGACTGAGCATTGGGCAGTTTGTATTATTACACTACTGTTTCCTGCGCACTACATACATACTTCACGCATTTTCATTCTAATTAAACAAGTAATCAAATATTATCATTTGTCAACACATCATTCAGTGCATCTGATATCGATTCTCTAATATTTCCAACGATACTATGAGACTATCTAATACTTGTTATCGATACATGTACCATAGATATCGAAACAAAACTATCCATATTCACTCGTATCAGCAATATTGCAACTTCTCTGCTATAAACGCGTTTGGAGTGTCGCCACGAGCAGTCGCACTGTGTCTTCAGTTCGCCGCCCTTACACTCGCCGCTAATATCCGAAACATAGTAGTGCCAGAACTCTTTTTTGCTATACGGTTCCTACTGTAACTATCGCCTTATATATATTTTTTAAAGTTTGGGAAAAACAGCGATCAATTTCACAATTATGCTTAGGAAAGAAGTACAAAGCGCACAAAAATGACTTGTGCTTTCTACGAGGTGTGTGAGATAAGTAACGAGATCGACAAGGCTGCGAGCAATCTGGCAGCGCTGTGCTGTTGTGCTTGCGTAGACAGGTGCGTTCAAACCTTCCAGATGCTCAGTCCGAGTTTCAGCTCCTTACAGCCATCACGTGATTTTCGAGAGCGCCATCAGTGGTGTTTTTGTTGTGTATTACGAAAATCGAAGACTGGAATTTAAAGCAACCTTACGCCACCAAAAGTTATGTTAAACTTGAGAAATCAGCGAGTGTGACCTTTTAAAAGTTGAAACAGGCTTATGGGGGACATTCCCTATGAAGAGCACAAGTGTTTCGCAGGCACAAATCATTTTTGTAAGACCGAGAACACTTTGAAGATGAATCTCACTCAGGGAGACCTTCAATTCCAAAACCCGACGAAAACATTGCACGTGTGCGTGCTCCTGTGAGAGTGTTCCTCCATGTCAAACTGTCAACCAAGTGTTTTATAAATACTTCCTTGAAAGGCTCGAGAGAAGGGTGAATCGAGTGAGACTGGACATTACAGACAAGTGGATGGTGCATCACGTCGTAACAATGCCCCATATCACACAGCCACGTCCATCACGGAATTTTTGACCCTAACACGCATTCCTATTGTTTAACAGCCCCCTCTTCAACTTATATGAGTTCTTATGACTTCTTTTTCCGAAACTAAAAAATGTCTTAAAGGGATATCATTTTTGGACTTTGGAGAACATTGAAAAGAATGCGACGACATGTTAAAGATCATAACAGTTGAAGCCTTTCAGGGCTGCTACCAAGATTGGGAACAACGACTCCACCGGTGTATAGCTCCAGATGGGAACTACTGTGAAGGAAAAATATCGTGCCGGCTTCTGTGGCCGAGTGGTTCTAGGCACTTCAGTCCGGAACCGCGCGACCTTAACGGTCGCAGCTTCGAATCCTGCCTCGGGCATGGATGTGTGTTATGTCCTTAGGTTAGATAGGTTTAAGTAGTTCTAAGTTGTAGGGGACTGATGGCCTCAGATGTTAAATGTTATAGTGCTCAGAGCCATTTGAAACATTTGAAAATATTGTTGTATGAAAAAAAAACTTTCGTAGCTAATATATCTGTCGCACTACTTTTCTCACCCGCTCATAGACTTTTTTTTTAAAGTGCATTCCTCACTTTAGTTTCACCGAAATAGTTTCCTCTGTTTGCCAAAATCTTGCAAATGTCTCTCAGTTTTGCAGACTTAAGGAAACGTTGTTGTCCATTCCAAACTGAGCTTATTACTTACTGCTGCCACCAAGGGCGGATTCAGATTTCTTTTCCTTGGTGAGGGGGAGGGGGAGTCAGTTTGTTACTGTCTCCCCTCGCCCCCCATTTCCTCCCCTTCCCCCCCCCACCCCCCGTCATAAATACCTTGTCATCAGTGCCACTTTTAATATGTCACAAATCTCCACAAATCTACACAATAAAGTATAAGACTTTTACAAAAAGCAAAGCTCCCCGTTCTGGCCCATACGGGCCATTCAAGACCGACCATTGTGTCATTCTCCGCCAATGGCGTCATAGGAGGCGATATGGAGTGGCATGGTGTGAGCACACCACTCTCCCGGCCGTTGTTGAGTTTCTTGGGATTAGAGCCGCTACTGCTCGGCCAAGTAGCCCCTCAGTTGGCCTCATGCAGCTGAGCGCGCTCCGTTTCAGCCCTCCCACCAAGCAAAATTCCCTGGCAATATCGGGCCTGCAATATCTGCATGTCAGCCAGACGCGCTGACTGCTGAGCTACGGTATATGTCTTAAATTAAAAATGTTAATTTACTGACATTACTGCCTAGTACGTTAGTTCAGAAAAATTGGAAACCAGAGGAATACGCTATGTGAAAAGCATTCGTTCGAAAATTTGGGGGCTGCTTGTGTCATGTGATTGTTTTAAGAGGTGTAATAGTAACAAATTCGAACAAGTTTCACAACATTATAATTTACACGGTATGCAGTGAGGAGACAAACGTCATGGGATAGCGATATGCATATATACAGATGGCGGTAGCATCGCGCACATACAGTATTAAAAGGCCAGTGCATTCGCAGTGCCGTTATTTGTACTCAGGTGATTCATGTGAACAGGTTTCCGGCGTGATTATGGCTGCACGACGGAAATTAATAGAGGCTGAACGCGGAGTGGCAATTGGAGCTAGACGCATGGGACATTCCATTTCGGAAATCATTAGGGATTTCAATATTCCGACATCAACAGTACGGTATCACGAGTGTGCCGAGAATATCAAATTTCAGGTATTACTTCTCACCACAGACAACGCAATGGCCGACGGTGTTCACTTAACGATCGAGAGCAGCGTAGAGTTGTCAGTGATAACAGACAAGCGACATGGCCTGAAATAACCGCGGACGTACGACGAACGTATCCGCTAGGACACTGCGGCGAAATTTGCGTTAATGGGCTATGGCAGCACATCACCTATTCGAGTGACTTTGTTAACAGTACGACATCGCCTGCAGCGGGTCTCCTGGGCTTGTGACCATATCGGCTGGATCCTAGATGACTGGAAAACCGTGACCAGGTCAGGTAAGTTCCAATATCAATTGGTAAGAGCTGATGGTAGGCCTCGAGTGTGGCGCAGACCCCACGAAGCCATTGATCCAAGGCGTTGTGCAAGCTGATTTTGGCTCCTTGTTTACTTGGAATGGACTGCGTCCTCTGGTCAAAATGAACTCATCATTGATTGGGAATGGTTATGTTTGGCTTTATGAAACTCATTTGGAGCCGTTCATGGACCTCAGCCGCGCGGGGTAGCTGCGCGGTCTTGGGCACCTTGTCACGGTCCCACGGTCCGTGCCCCCCACCCCCCACCCCCCGGTCGGGCATGGGTGTGCGTGTTGTCCATAGCGTAAGTAGTTTAAATTAGATTAAGTATTGTGTAGGCTTAGTCACTGATGACCTAAATAATTTGATCTCATAAGACCTTACCAGAAATTTCCAAAATTCTTCATGGACCTCATGTTTCCAAGCAACGATGGAAGTTTTATGGATGACAGTTCGTCACGTCGCGTGGTCGCAATTGTTCGCGATTGGTCTGAAGAACATTCTGGACAATCCGAGCGAATTATTTGGCCACCCACATCGCCACCATGAATCCAATCGAACATATGTGGGACATAATCGAGAGGTCAATCCGTGCAAAAAATCCTGCACCGCCAACACTTTCCCTGTTACGGACGGCTATAGATGCAGCAAGGGCTCAGTATTTCTGCAGGGGACTTCCAAAGACTTGTTAAGTGCATGCCATTTCGAGTTGCTGCAATACTCCGTGCTAAAGGAGTTCCTTCACGATATTATGAGCTATCCCATGTATTTTGTCACCTCCGTGGAAAATCAAAATGTGCAGTCAGCACTAACAGAATTTGACGGATATGCCATCAACGAGCATGCGAGTGTGTGGGTAACGGGGAATACTGTTTCTTTCAGTTGTTTCCACTCATATTCGAAGAAAATTATATTATTCTTTCCTTGGCGGAGGATCTTCGATTTCTGTATTTTCCTACTGAATAGTCTGGCGTTTTCTCACTCTGCCAGTCTACTGAATAGTCGTGTCGGATCTGCCGTTGGCAGTAGATACGGTCAGCCTATGGGTGGTCGCCTTCACCTGTCTGGATTGTTTTCTGTAGTCTGTCCGGCGGGAAGCTCGTCCAGGCAGGTTAGCGCTCAGGAAATCATTGTAACCTATCGTGTGATGAACTCTTATGTTTGAGGAATTTATATCCATTTTTTAGATTCTAGTATTCATTCTATTTTATTCTTCAAATTTTAGCACAGTAATCTGGCCTTTGATGTACGTGAATACAGGAACGGTTTGTAGTAAAATGAAATGGCATTGATGGCAAGGAGTCCCCACTTGGGTACGTTCGGCCGCCGAGTTGCAAATATTTTCAGTATACGCCACATTGGGCGACTTGCGTGTCGATGATGATGAAGTCAACGCTACACCTAGCCCCTGAGGGGAGAAAAATCCGACCCGGCCGGGAATCTAACCCGGGCTCGCTGCACAGCAGACAGACGCGCTGACCACTCAGCTAAGGGGGCGGACGTAGTGAAATGCACTTTGGGGGTGGAGGTCACGATCACACCCTCCTCACCACTTCCCTCACTCGGACCATGGCCAAAACCCATGACTTACGTCATTGCACTAACGAAGGGATGGGCCAGAAAGGTCAGGGGCGGCTGGCTCCGCACCCACGCGCACTTTGCGCTGCGTTTACCGACTGGAGGAGCGAGGCAAAGCGTGTAGCTCGACCCCTACACAAAGTGCTCGGGGCTTTGCGTGGGCGTCTCTGTGCGTCTTGGTCTTTCCTCCGTTATGTTCCCCCTCATTACCTCTGGGCTCTTACTGCATACAGCGTCATCAACAATCCAGTCAATCTCTCTCTCTCTATACAGACTTTCTATGCGTTTTATGCATGCCAAGTTTCTATTTCTTCGATATCTTTAGACATGTTCCAGTACAAACAATGTGGGAGTAGTGCTGTCTTTTGTGACAGCATTATGTCTGATTTAGACCAAATGCTTTTCGATTTATTTAAAAGCGTCGCCAGTGGTCACTGTAAGAACTGTGGCTTTGTTTACATATTGTTTTTAAGCAGATCATAAAGAGTGCTACTCACGTGTTTTCGGCTCCTTACATTATTCTCTTCAGACCACTACAGTGCAATGAACTGAAAAATAAGCACCTTTGTACAGGAGACTGCAGAAGAGAGGCCTAAAAAAACAAAGAAGAAAAAAAAGTCTGTCCCACTGTTATGCTTTATTTTACGACAACTATTACCATAAACCTCTCCTCCGTTCTCACTTCATTTAGTACCTTCTGTAGCACCAATATGAAATACTTTGTTTCATCTTGTTCCATTTACGACTGTCCAAGTTTGATATCTACTTAAAGTTTGATACCAGCAGTCCTCAGTTGTTGTAAAAGCAAACTTTCTTCATTTCGCCAATTTAGTTCTGATATTATCCTTCTTTCGTCAGTAGTAACATTACTTTCTTGATACCACGTTATGATCACTGTGTTTACCCAATTTTGATCTTTAGCTTGTAGCCATTTACTGTCTTCTGTTTGTCAGCTTATTTGAAAAGTAACTTATCTGTTTCATTCAATACTTCTTCTAATTCTTATTAGTTCCTGCCAGGAAGGCTACGCTATGCATGAATCTCAGCATTGGTTTTGTTCTCCTTGCACTGTACTGAGAATGTCTATAATCATTTATTTTTTCATAGAAATATAAACTGGGCGGCGATGGGTAGAAACTGCACAAGTGTTGATTGAAAAGTGCCTTTTTTAGTTTTACGAGGGTCGTTCAATAGATAATACGCCACTGTTTTTTTCTCTGAACATTTTTAATCTTAAGAGAATTTCGTGCAACATCAGTCAACTTTTTTTTATATGTACCATTTTTCTACGGGAGGCGTTCAATCAGTAATGTAAAATTTTTTTCCTCGGCCAATTTTACTTCCCAACTAGGAGGGATGACTGTTGCGTTCCACGAACGCATTGGACTCTCGACTTTGAAAAGCACGTCCTTCGTCACGCATAAGACAACCCGACGATGAGCACTCGAGACACTGACTATGCCGTGGACTCATGTAGAGCGTGCATGTCAGAGCTCATTCTCTGCGCTGTCAGCGTTACGTGAAGCCAACGATTTGAAAGTAATCCGACTTCAAATTTATTTTACACCCAAACAGTACGTTTCCGGACACGGCTACCTCATCAAAACTTTCTGTAGTAAGTCCGCTCTACAACTAGAAGGCAGCAATAGAAATTGTGAAACATCCCTTATATACAGCGCTAAACTGCCGTGCTACATGGACACTTTAACAGTAATAAACTGCGATCACGCACTGAACGGAGATTATGTTGAAAACAGATTGTAGACAAAGGGTGGGGAATAATGTCTTGTGTTGAAATCTTCACTAAAACCAACCTACTTTTCAGAAAAAAGTTGCATTACCCAACGAACGCTCCTCGTATATATTCTGCATCAAGTTCTATGGCCCTACGTCAGTGTTGTGTTCTCTGTTGCTAAAATCTTTTGTCTTGTGCCTCTAACCATATTTTCACCGCACGAGTTACATTCTTATCATCTTAAAATTATAGAATCGCCAGTTGGATGAAACAGATAGAGGGCGCCAGGTCTGGACTATAGCGTAGATGAGGAAATGGTAGCCAGTCCAATTTGACACTATTTCTGGGCTTCACATGTTTGTGAAGTCCACTGTTATGTTGGAACAAAATTTCGTTTGGATTCTTGTCAGATGTTTTCCTTTATATACATTAACAGATGTAAATAATAATAATAATAATAATAATAATCGGGTATTATTTATTGAATGACCCTATATTTATTTGTCCTTTAGATACCCTGTTATTAAGCCAATTATGTTATCATTCTGGAATCATCGTTTCACTTGACTAATCCAGAGGAGAAACCGCTGTGATGAACTCGAGGGAGTCTCACATGTGGAGAGCGGCATCCAGATTCACGCCAGGAAACTCAAAATTAGATTTCTTGTGGTTTCTCTAAATCTTGTGAATGTTACGGTAATTCCTTCAGTAAAGCACGATCTACCTTTTAGATGACTCCGACGGAGCACTCATGTTCGTAGCATTTTATTTGTCATAGCATTTTGTTAATATTCAATGTCGTGTACAATTTTTCATTGAGCATTCGTGATTTTTTGCCGGTCTTTTCTACCTAAGACAGTAAAGACAGTGTATCAATCTGCTAACTGTAGACCCACCAAGTAAATTAACAATTTCTGAATGGTATGTGTCCGAGGGGAATCTCTTGTTATCTAGTAACATATACGTTGCATTTCATTATTTGAGAGGACACTTTGTTACGATGATTGATGACTCGTGCTTATGATATTTACTCCGTTAAGTGACAGTCCGTGTTAGTGTTCTTTCACGTCCATAAGAACCCCTATTTCGTCCATGTTTACCAGTTACCAGGAAGCTACGTTTCCTAGTTTATGCTACAAGAAAAGAACTGTCAGTCACTTTTTATCTTCTCCTACGACGCGTTTCGATGGCTTACAGCTTTAGTTTTGTATTGTGTTTCCGTTTAACACACAGCGTTACAAAAGTGTGTGTATAGAGTGTTTCTTGGCGGAATTTCTTCGAACTGAAATATAAGGCAGATGCATGACGACATCCAAGACAGGAAATACAGAGCTAAACCAGGCTGAGGGTAGGAGATATCGAAATGATGCATCGCACAAGAAAATAAAAACTGACTGACGCAAATACTTGTTTCAGTGTGTCTTCGTGATAATGACCCTGCTTGTTTTGTGGATCGAGAGCAAATTGACAGAGTCTTTTGCAGTAAGAGTACAAGTTATTCTGCTGGTAACATCTTCGTTTGATTAATGTTTGCATGGGATGAAATAAAACCCATTTTGCGCTTATGATGGTCTTACATGCGAACAGTAGAGGACACTGGTATCAAATTATTCACACCCCTTTCTCGCCGACCGCATCCTTCCCAGTATTCTATGTGTAACATTTCATCTTCATCTGTTCACAAGAGTAATCCATAGAATCAAGAATTGGCGCTTGGCAACTCGGGTTTCCAAACACCATTCTCGTTGAATGGATTTGGAATGATTTCGGTAGAGGTGTAAATACCTTTGATTCTTTGTATAAATCTTCATGAACTGTGGGAAGTTCTAAGAAAGTAATGAATGATGACTCCTCGCCTGTACTTCCTGAGTTTTCGCCGTCTTAAATGAGACACAATGCAGAAGCAATGACTGCAAAAGTGCTAGAAAATAGTAGAAATGTGTCTGTATTTCAGCTGTTACTGGTGTATTTGATCAAGGACAGTATACGCGCGTATCTCTTTATTAATTCTCCTCGAATTCTTCACATACTATAGCCAAATCACAGGTATTTGCTAGATTATCTAATATGTATCCATGTGCCGTAAGTAGAAAGCAAAAACAATGAAGGATGTCTGTAGTAAGTACAGGGCGTTAAAAAATTAAAGCTTGAATATGAGAAGTATTTCAACCCGTCGTGAGACTTTCAGGGATTCTTCCTTGCGTCCATGAACATCGATCGCTCAAAATATGTACTAGGACCATACAACGAAATATGGACGGGATATTGGCCCGTAATTCTGTGTTCTTTACATAGAACGAGAACGTTCTTGACAGTGCTTTCTGACTGTCGAATGCTTTTTATGCTTAACGAATAGTCCTTTTATGCTTAACGTATAGATGCACGAGCTGCCATTATTTTCTCAACTAGTTTCCCAGCATTCCCTTTTTCGCCATCCACAGGAGCCGAGTAGTACTGAAATCAAATGTGTAATATTTCTCCGTGGTACAGTTGGTTCAGACTTGCTCTTCGCTGCCGATCGTGCGTATAAGTATGGAACTCCTCCGATGGAACATGTCACAGGTAATTACGTCTATCTAATGGGCAACATATCAGTCTATAGAGCGTAGCTGGAATATATTTGGTAGACGAATCTCAGCCCGTCATGCGGCACCGCAGCCTCTTGCAGGCATCCGACTGTAACCTCCCCCTTCATAATCGTCATACTGGACTGCGATATAATTAACCGTGATCACGTATGCCTAGTGAAATTTTACAGTAAGGCTACAGCTACAGAAGGAAAATAATACCGGTTAGTAGGAGGAAAGTGTACAACAGACCGTTCTGACGAAAATAACTAATATAAATACTGATAATAATTTTGAAATGAGTGGAATATAGTGCAATCGCTCACGAACCACACACGGAGAAAAAGGGTGCCGCGTAATATTTAACACAAAAATACTGATAATACAAAAAAATACTGATTAGCTAAAAGAGGGATAATTAAACAGTCGCCAGCCCACTGTGGCAATGAACCTCCAGAACCTTAAGATAGGTAATGGCAAAAAAAAAAAAAAAAAAAAAATGACTCTGAGCACTATAGGACTCAACTTCTGAGGTCATCAGTCCCATGGAACTTAGAACTACTTAAACCTAACTAACCTAAGGACGTCACACACATCCATGCCCGAGGCAGGATTCGAACCTGCTACCGTAGCGGTCGCGCGGTTCGAGACTGTAGCGCCTAGAAACGCTCGGCCGCTCCGGCCGGCGGTAATGGCAAAGAAAATGGCTCTGAGCACTATGGGACTTAACATCTGAGGTCATCAGTCCCCTAGAACTTAGAACTACTTAAACCTAACTAACCTAAGTACACCACACACATCCATTCCCGAGGCAGGATTCGAACCTGCGACCGGAGCGGTGGCGCGGTTCCAGACTGAAGCGCTTAGAACCGCTCGGTCCCTCCGGCCGGCCAATGGCAAAGAAATTTAAGCAAATAATTAATGACGTGGCAACAGAAGTTACTGGTTAAATAAATGACTGGATTAACTTAAACTTCTTTATTGTAAAAAATGAGTGTCAGTAATCTCAGTGTAACGTAATGCAAAATCCAGAAAAAGGCAAACAATTTACTTTTGGTTATTGAAAGATTGAATGGAATTTACTTTAAGCAAATGGGAAAGTGATTTTACTTTTAATATAACAAAATACGTTCCAAGACAGTAGAAGTCACTCGCTAAGTTAAATACAGAATATATGAAACTGCGCACTCTTAATTTGTGCTGTATCTTTAATTATTAGTTTTTCCAGGGAAATTTTACGTAAATTTTAAGTGAATGAAGTTAATACTCAAAATTGCAAATTAGTTAAGCCTCTGTTGGCGCAATACAAGAATGAACAGTTACTGAGGCAGAAATTTTAGACTGAAACTGGTCATTAGCAAACAAACAAAACTGGCAATAAATATTTAATTTTCATATTTTTACGACGCTCGGTGGCTACATGGAAAGGAAAGGGACACTGCTCGGTAATAATGTGTGAGAACAATGACAACAAAGGCGCCCCAGAAGTTGAGAGATTCTTCCTTTCCTCTACGACCGTCGATACTTTGTGAAAGAAATCACACTGGGTAATGCCGCTACAAGGCCCCTCACCTAACAGTCTTATGATGTTGTAGCTGCGCGTATGTCGAAGAACGTAGCCCATGAAATGCCGAGCTGCCGCTGTAGTTGTTGCTGCTGGTCGAGAACCACAAGTCGACTCCAGAACCACAGACAATTATGAGATAGACAATAGTGAGAATTGCAGCTTCCTCGGCCTGTCCACTCCTATCGTGCTCTCAATGCTCGCGGGATAACGAATTTGGTGCGCGTGCACTGGCGAGATCATAGCTGCACACAGCGTCTGCGAGAGGGCCGGACAAACACTTTCGCACACTCTCATGACTCAAGCTGCTCTGCCTCCTCTCTGCTCGCAGCGCGGGAAACACTCTCCATAGGCAAAAATATACAACCGCATAGCTATTGCCAATTCGTCGTTGCTATCGATACATTAAAATAAAGTTTTCTTGGCTATTACCGAGCAATTTACAGTATTACTCATACATTACAATTACAATCAATTTTATAAATTCAGAAATAAATATACTATTAGAGCCATTACATATTAAATACAATTTCTGTAACAAAGCCTACAGATTCAGAATTAGCTGTACAGTACAAGTTATTAACGGATATTAAACGATGAAAAATTTTGGAAGGCGCAGAAGGTATTTCATCTGCAATTTCGGTGTTACACGTCCAGTTGTAGCCCAGGTATGGGATCAGCCACCGCCATAGCGCTTGAACTGCCGCATAAACAGCACGTCACAGCAGTACCAAGTATCTTAGGCAACTTAGGGCCACAGCTTTGTCGTTCTTGCAGAGGTTTACCGGTTTCGTTACTTTTTTGAGAAACGCTTATCGTCGTTTACAGAAGGTTTCTAATATCAGTCGTATTCTATGACTCCAGCAGAGACAGGCTTCTACGAGGTGCATTCAAGTTCTAAGGCCTCCGATTTTTTTTCTAATTAACTACTCACCCGAAACCAATGAAACTGGCGTTACTTCTCGACGTAATCGCCCTGCAGACGTACACATTTTTCACAACGCTGACGCCATGATTCCATGGCAGCGGCGAAGGCTTCTTTAGGAGTCTGTTTTGACCACTGGAAAATCGCTGAGGCAATAGCAGCACGGCTGGTGAATGTGCAGCCACGGAGAGTGTCTTTCATTGTTGGAAAAAGCCAAAAGTCACTAGGAGCCAGGTCAGGTGAGTAGGGAGCATGAGGAATCACTTCAAAGTTATCACGAAGAAACTGTTGCATAACGTTAGCTCAATGTGCGGGTGCGTTGTCTTGGTGAAACAGCACATGCGCAGTCCTTCCCGGACGTTTTTGTTGCAGTGCAGGAAGGAATTTGTTCTTCAAAACATTTTCGTATGATGCACCTGTTACCGTAGTGCCCTTTGCAACGCAATGGGTAAGGATTACGCCCTCGCTGTTCCAGAACATGGACACCATCATTTTTTCAGCACTGGCGGTTACCGGAAATTTTTTTGGTGGCGGTGAATCTGCGTGCTTCCATTGAGCTGACTGGCGCTTTGTTTCTGGATTGAAAAATGGCATCCATGTCTCATCCATTGTCACAACTGACGAAAAGAAAGTCCCATTCATGCTGTCGTTGCGCGTCAACATTGCTTGGCAACATGCCACACGGGCAGCCATGTGGTCGTCCGTCAGCATTCGTGGCACCCACCTGGATGACACTTTTCACATTTTCAGGTCGTCATGCAGGATTGTGTGCACAGAACCCACAGAAATGCCAACTCTGGAGGCGATCTGTTCAACAGTCATTCGGCGATCCCCCAAAACAATTCTCTCCACTTTCTCGATTATGTCGTCAGACTGGCTTGTGCGAGCCCGAGGTTGTTTCGGTTTGTTGTCACACGATGTTCTGCCTTCATTAAACTGTCGCGCCCACGAACGCATTCTCGACACATCCATAACTCCATCATCACATGTCTCCTTCAACTGTCGATGAATTTCAATTGGTTTCACACCACGCAAATTCAGAAAACGAATGATTGCACGCTGTTCAAGTAAGGAAAACGTCGCCATTTTAAGTATTTAACACAGTTCTCATTCTCGCCGCTGGCGGTAAAATTCCATCTGCCGTACGGTGCTGCCATCTCTGGGACGTATTGACAATGAACGCGGCCTCATTTTAAAACAATGCGCATGTTTCTATCTCTTTCCAGTCCGGAGAAAAAAAATCGGAGGCCTTAGAACTTGAATGCACCTCGTATAATGTGAAGATAATACACTGTCAAATGTTACGTGATTAAATTGTAGTTTGTTCTGTTTCCTTCCGACATCCCGTTCACGATAAATATTGATTATGCTCTGTTATTGGACACCAAAGCAGTTATCAGTGGTGTCATTGGACGCTATTCATTCAGACGAATGCTGGGATAATTCTTTACTAAAGGCTGCTCTTGATTTTCGTACCTGTCAAGTCTTTCCGACGTCTATAAAATCAAGTGCGGTTGTGAAAAGAGGACTTGATTACGACCAGTTCTTTGCGAAATAACAATAAGATGCCGTGAAAACTTAAGATAGCCACCTTTCTGGCGAGCAAGTCAAAAGCCTATTACCCGGTCTTCTGCTTTTTCAGAGTTCCGTACCGCTATAACATTGTTGGCCGCCTGTCAGCCTGTCTGTCTCTTCGTCTGTCTATCGGACTGTTCAAAACCATTTTTTTCCGGAATGGGTAGACGTATCAAGTTGAAATTTATGACATATATTAAGATCTACGGTCTCTTGGCGGTGTAAAGAAGTGAAGCTTGTGAAGTCAATGCAATCAAAAGATACAGCCACTTATGTCACATATTCTGACAGTGAAAAGTGTCACTTATCGAAACTTATAAGGTTTGGTGTAGAATCGTGAGCTATGGCAAGAATAAAGATTTCAAGGTACAAGTGAAGGGGAAAAAATCAGAAATTGTTAATTTGTAGTTATACCAGACGAAAAAATTTGACATTGGTTGTGTGTCTGTCTGTCCGTCTGTTAAGGACCCTTTTTCTCCGGAACGATTGACATATCAAATTGAAATTAATGTGACATACTGAGGTCCGTTGACCTTGCGCGCTGTATAAATGTTAAGCTTATAAAACAATGCGTTCAAAAGGTACGGCCATTTAGGTTACGTATTTTGATACTAGCAAACTCACTCATTACAACTTATAGGTTCTCCCTTTGACGTAGAATCATGTAATTTTGCAGGAAGAAAGATTTCACAGTACAAGGAGATGAAAAAAATCATAAAATTGTTTATTTGTAGGTATAGCACGCTAAAAATATTTATTTCGTCGTTTGGTATCCGACTTCAAATTTGAAATTAAAACATTCTCGATAGCCTTTTACTTCCTGGGATCTATGTCTTGCCCGTATCGATGTCGATAGTAGGCAAAATCATCGAGATCTCCGATCCCCGGAATGAATGTGCTATCCATATACATAATTAAGTTTGTACGGAACACCCAATCCACGAATCCTACTCGCCAGTTTTTTATTTCCATTTCTTTATTTTTTATTTTGAGTGAGTGTAGTAACTAACAATGTAAAATTAAAGCAATAACAACCCTCGCTCGCAAAAATGAAGTCTTTTTGACCTAGGTCTCGGCCACTACTAAGGGGGTCTTCATCAGAAATAAAACATTTGAACTAGCATGTCACGTATAAATAAATAGCTAGGGATAAAGATTTAGTCACAAAATTTTAAAATAGAAAACATAAAAGGCAGGCCACTATGGGCTGCTCACACATGTCGAGCTGCAGTTTATTTTATACGTGACAAGCGAGTTTAAATGTTTTATTTCTGATGAAGGCACTCTTCGTAGTGGCCGAAACCTAGGTAAAAAAGGCTTCATTTTTGACACCTAGGGCTATTACTGCTTTAATTTTACTTTGTAACAGTCGCTGACAACGCAGCCATGTTTAAAACTGTAACAGAATGTTCTTGTATTGGGCCCAGTGCTTCTTTCTGAACCATCTCTTCTCGTTCTTCTTGATTCGATCTCGATTTTGTTCACGGTGATCTGTCTTATCTCCAGGCTACGGCCTGCTGAGCAGTACATATTCTCCTTTACTCCTTTTTCGCTCATGCGAATCTTTTGTGAGAACCACTGCAGATTTTCTTTAGAACCAAATAAATACAATTTTTAAAGTGAACGAAACAGAGTACAAGAAGAAGGAATAGTAACTCTGCTTTTTGTTCCAATTAGTGATGTTGGAAAAAGGTTTCTTTCGGTAGCAGAATATCCTAACATGTTCAAAAATCAAACCGTGCATGAGAATGTGTGAAACAATTATTTTACAAAATACTGTCAGGCAGCACTCGTGCATTCTGTTGCAGCAGAAGTAGGATCTTTGGTAGGTTACGAATAAGAGGTGCACGTAGTTTCAACGGAGCTTCAAAACATAATGTCAATATTTTGGTTCGGGAAATCCCCATGTCAGCGTACGTGTTAACGAAATGTTTGGCACACTCATCAAAGACGCCATGCAAAATGGAACGCATCTGGGCGTAAGACTCTGTGTCTAAAATCCCACAAACAGTAGCCAGAAATAAGTGAAGCGGAACGGTACGAGTAGCGGCACAAGACAACAGCGTCCAAGGACAAACGTACAACTCTGGCCGTAGAACTTGGTCTGCCGCAGCTGAGGTTAGCGATCGGTGATTTGTGGACATATTACTCGAGGACGGTGTCCATATTATGTAGCTATATTCGGTTGACAGGAGTAAGATTATGTGACAGAAAAAAATTGTCAAAGGCGATATGAATGAAACCGTATTATACGGTGGTATACAGGTTTAGAAACTGGACTACCATAGCAAGAACAGTATTTAGTGAAAGTCTGTCTTGTAATCAAAAAACTCATGAGCCAGTGACATCCAGAACAGAAAAGAAATAGTCACAGTTGCACCCACTTACAGTAAATCGTGCAACTAGGAACTGGCAGGCACAGTTTGCATAAATGAACATCAAATACTGTAAAAATCGCTCATATCATCTAATTAAAATTATAGTGTGGGTATGTTCAACATATAGAGGAGCACGGTACAAGACCCTTGATTGTAATCATCGTACTTTAACATGAAAATTGCAAATTGCTGGTAACACCTCTCGAAACCACTTGAATAATGACGTGACTTCGTATGAGATGTACGAACTCGTGAAAAGCTCATTATCGTACTCTGTGCAAGTAATTTCGTGCAAATGGGGACATATAGGCCACACAATGCAAAGAAAATCTGGTGCTCGAGACAGTTGAAATTATACCAATCGCAAATATTCAAGTTCTGCAAACACGATTTCCACCAAAACGCAGAACAACCTAAACTGCAAGTGATAACGACAAAACTGAGTGCACTGTACTTCGGATTGAATGAGTACGGCACGATGCAGCAACTAGAATACAGCTTACGAAAAACACAATGACTCGGAACGTCTGTAAAATCTCATGCCTAAATATCAGTTCGCCTACATAATTCATCACTAGTTTAGCACGCGAAATAATAGCAGAATTAACTGTTAGATATAAATATCACTAAAATGATATGATTAAAAATCCTGTTTATTAGCCGTCACTGCAGATAAGTGAAGCGATCACATCGAATCTCCGATCTGCTGCCACTACCTTTGCAGTGCCACAACTTTTCTCTAAACGACCGGAGATTAAGCCTGATTTCAAGTCACTAGAAAGCGTGGCCAAGGTAGCAGTTAAGCTCTCTCATTGGTTGAAAGCGTACCGGAACTCAGACGAAAGTATAAACGCTGCACGGCATTACCTCAGAGCGAGACACCGCTCAAAGAGTCTACCTTACCGATACTGTTTACTAAACATCTTTGCGAAAATGCTCAAAGATCGAATCTTGAATTAAAGGAAAACTTCAGCAATATTGAAAATGCCGTCTAACACGCAACTTTCGCTATACAGCTTTACAAACCCAGATCTCATAAAGATAGTAGCTATTTCGGCACACTGTTTAATAAATTGAACATAAGTAAAAATACGAAAGGTCCTACACATCGTTCGACATCGTTATGTAATTCAATTCTTTGCGCAATGATAATTCTATTGTACAGGAAATCACCTATTATAATTTCGCCACTTCTGTTTAATGCAAAAAACAGGATTTTAATAGTTTCCTTAACACACAAATGAGATTTTACAGATACTGTCGAACTAACACTAGAACCAAGAGTAATGGCTGCGAGCATGATGGGATATGTTCATGATGTGTAGTCCGACGAAAGACTGCGAACGAATAGGACGAGTCCTACCACGACAACGATTTATTGTGTGATTGAAAGGTTTGTTGCTACTTATTCAATGGCGGTCAATTACCAAACCGCGCAGAACGAGAAGAATTGTCGTAAATTTTGATACTGTGTAACTCACTTTGTTAAAGAATTCATCGAGATCGAACAAATGGCGCAATCTGGAAACGGCTAGTTCTCACACAACAGTATGGCATGTTTTAGTACATAGTCATAGTAAATCGAAGGTCTAAAGAAGTAACTGGTAGAGAAATTCGTGCAGTGCAGTGCTTCTTCCCATGATTTTTACATCGTGAGGGAACATTTTTCAAAAATTTTACCCGCAGTTGATATATGGACGTAATGAATGCAGGTCACAGCCAACCAATGGCTCTCAAATACACATTGAATTCTCTTTGGATTAATATTTATTTGCTGTGCACAATGCCAGCTAATTTATGTATCTTTGATGTGTACTAATAAACTGACGACTGGTGTATAAGACCAGACATATGTGTTTTTTGGACGATGACATGTCATTTAGACAGACCACTTTCTCTGAACGTTCGGGTCGTAATTTGCTGGAAATACACAATTGTCTTGCTGAAACCGTTTCATTTCGCCGGATCGTTCGGGCCAGAAACAGGCTCCTATGTGGAATGATTACAATTGATCGATCTTATATGAACATTTCCTGTGTCCTGCAATTATTTTCGATTCCTCGAAATGAAAGTTGAGGCACATTTATGACATGGCTGTGCTCTTACGACGTAAGCGTTACCCCGCAATGTTACATACAGTGAGATGGTAAAAGTCATGGGAGACTTCCTAATATCATGTCGGTTTTCTTTTTGCCCGACGTAATGCAATAACTTGACATCGAATGGACTCAACAAGTCGTTGGAAGTACCCTGGAGAGATATTGAGCCACACAGAATTGTGAAAGTGTACCCTATACAGGATGTTGCGCACGAACTGGCCCTCGATTACGTCCCCTAAATATTCGTTCATGTCGGGCGATCCAGGTGGCAAAATCATTCGCTCGAATTGTCCAGAATATTCTTCAAACCAATCTAGAACAATAGTAGCCCTGTAATATGACATCGTTGTTTGGGAACATCGTGAATGGCTGCAAATGGTCTCCAAAAGACGAGCATAACCGTTTCCAATTAATGATCGGTTCGGTTGGACCAGAGGACACAGTCCAGTCCATTCAAACACAGCCATACCATTATGGAGCCACTACCACCCTGCACAGTCCCTTTTGACAACCTGGGTCTTTGCCATCGTGAGGTCTGCGCCACACTTGACTCTACTAACGCTCGTACAAACTGAAATCGGGACTCATTTGACGAGGCCATGGTTTTCCAGTTAGCTAGTGTCACCAATGTTGGCAAGCGGGTTGCACTCAGCCCTTGTGAGGTAAACTGAGGAGTTATTTGATTAAGAAGTAGCGGCTCCTGTCTCATAAACTGACAAATGGCCGGGAGAGCTGTGTGCTGACTACTTGCCCCTCCATATCCGCACCCAGTGACGCGGTGATCTGAGGATGACACGGCGGCCGTGTCGGTACCGTTGGGCCTTAACGGCCTGTTCGGGCGGAGTTTACTTAGGATCAGTAATGGACCTTGCCGTCGATGGGATGGCTCAGGTGCCTCAGTGATACAGATAGTTGTACCGTAAGTGCAAGCAGAATGTAGTAATTCCAATTCCAAAGGAAACAGTTGCTGACAGGTGTGAAAAATATCGAACTATCAGTTTAACAAGTCATGGCTGCAAATTACTAACATGAATTCTTTACAGAAGAATGGAAAAACTAGTAGAAGCCGACGTAGGTGAAGATTAGTTTGGATTCCGGAGAAATGTAGGAACACACGAGGCAATACTAACTCTACGACTTATCTTAGAAGATAGGTTAGGAAAGGTAAACCTAGATTTATAGCATTTTTAAACTTAGAGAAAGCGTTTCACAATATTGGCTGGAATATTCTCCTTGAAATTCTGAAGATGGCAGGGGAAAAATACCGGGAGCGAAGGGCTATTTGTAATTTGTACAGAAACTAGAAGGCAATTATAAGAGTCGAAGAGAAGCAATGATTGAGAAGGGAGTGAGACAGGGTTGTAGCTTATCCCCGATGTTATTCAGTGTATACTGGTACAATGAACAAGCACTAAAGGACAAAAGAAAAATTTGGGATAGGAATCAAATAAAGTTCAAGGCGAAGAATTAAAAACTTTAACGTTTGCAGATGACGCTGTAATTTTGTCAGAGACGGCATAGGACTTGGAAAAGCTGTTGAACGAAATGGACAGTTCTTGAAGGAGGATGTAAGACGAACATCAACAAAAGGAAAACAAAGATTATGGAATGGTTGAATTAAATCAAGTGATGTTAAGAGAATCAGATTAGGAAATGAGACACTTAAAATAGTAAATACGTTTTGCTATTTGGGCAGCAAAATAACTGACGATGGTCGAAGTAGAGAGAATATAAAATGTCGACCGGCAATGATAAGAAAAGCATTTCTGAAGAAGAGAAATTTGTCAACATCGAATACAGATTTAAGTGTTAGGAAGTTTTTTCGGAAGATATTTGTCTGGAGTGTAGCCATGTGTGGAAGTGAAACATGGGGGATAAACAGTTTAGACAAGAAGAGAACAGAAGCTTTCGAAATATGGTACTACAGAAGAATGTTGAAGATTAGATTGGTCGGTTACGTAACTAGTGAGGAAGTATTAAATAGAATTGCGGAGAAAAGATATTTGTGGCACAACTTGACCAAAAGAAGGGACCGGTTGATAGGGCACATTGTGAGACATTACGGGATCATCGGTTTAGTATTTGAGGGAAGTGTTAGGGGTAAAAACCGTAGAGGGAGACCAAGAAATGAATATACTAAGGAGATTCAGAAAAATGTAGGTTGCAGTAGTTATTCGGAGATGAAGAGCTTCGCACAAGATAAAGCAGCATGGAGAGCTGCATAAAACCAATCTTTGGACTTAAGACCACAACTACACCAACAGTGTCGAACCGATATAGCCACGAGCCCAACAGAGTCGCTACAGGCGATGTCGCGCTGTTAGTAAAGGCACTCGTGTCGGTCATCTGCTGCCATAGCCCATTAATGCTCAGTTTCGCCGGATCGGCCTAACAGGTAAGCTCGACGAACGTCCCACATTGATTTATGCGGTTATTTTACGCAGTGTTTTTGCCTGTTAAAACTGACAACTCCACGCAAACGCCGCTACTCTCGGTCGTTAAGTGAAGGCCGTCGTCCGTTACGCTGTCAGTGGTGAGAAGTAATGCCTGAAATTTGGTATTATCGGCAAACTCATGACTGCGTATATCGGACTATTGAACTTCTTAACGATTTCCTAAATGGAATGTCCCATGCCTCTATCTCCTAATACTATTCCGCGTTGAAGTCTATTAATTTCCGTCGTGCCATAGGCACGCCGGAAACCTTTTCACATCAATCACCTGAGTACAAATGACAGCTCCGACAATGGACAACCCCTTTGTACCTTGTGTACGTGATACTACCGCCATCTGTAAATGTGCACATCGTTACTCGACGATGTCCGTCGTCTCAGCGTGTAACCTACAATATAGCTCTAATTTCGCTGATTGTACTACGATACAAACACATTTTCTCGGCTATTCGTCGTTTACGTGATTAGGGAGCTGGTCGCATCTGTTGCAGTCGGTTCAGCATATAGAACAGTTGCACCAAATTTCCCAAGAGTGCACAGTAACTAAATGCTAAGACGGTGATAGGCCCCGCTACTAAAAATCGCTTTAAGCGTCATAAAATAACTTAGAATTTTGTAAGGAATATAATCAGTGATTAGTTACTGGTGCGAACAGTGAGCCCCAAGTGGACGTTTCCCAGACACAATCAGTCCTGCACAAAATCTGCTTAATAAAAATTTAGGTCTGTAGAGTTATTCGTGATCTCAAATATGGTGTAAATTGCACTTTGACACTCAAAATAAATCAGTGTTCGACAATCAGGAAATAAATATAAGTGGCAACAACTGAACGAGCGACAAGTAAATGTAACAATACAACACCTGTTAAGCATACACTACTGAAAATGATTCAAGTTCTCGGAACCGCATTCGAAAATATCAGCAAAGTCCGAGAAAGCGTGGAATGAAATCTGAGTCCAAACTGCTCCTCAACAACGAAATTACTACTAGTGCCGACAGCAAATGCGTGAAAACCCTGCTCGAACTGAAACGTACGGCTAGTTTGCTGCGTAACCATAGGACGCAAGTACCCCTTGAGTCTCTGGCCAGCCGTTATGTACCCTCGGCCAGGACTATGCGTAAATATCGGACGTTAGGCTCGGATTTGCACCAGTGTAAGTAAACAAATTCTGTAGCCTTACTGTTAGCTTGAACCTAATTACATAGAAAGATGATCTTTTGTGCTGATTAATTTGGTATGTCACAGTAGATTGTGCAATAATTATTTCAGCGTCGATGATTAAAAACAGAATTAGGAAAACTGTACAGTTTTACTAAGGCATTAATTGTGAGAAAAATGACTATTAACAATGAATGACACCGACTATTCTCATGAGAAATTACTTCTCCTTTGTGCTGGTGAAATTAGGTTTATCACAAATTAAACAGAATTTAAGTTACAGTTTATTTTAATTTCAGAAGTATTAATCAACCCCAAATAACCAAATGAATCAAATGAGATATGTCACAAAGATAATTAGAATGCGTATGAAGTTTATCTTGCTCGCGCAGCATTGTTATCGTGTTTAGCTGTATTGTTTGTTTACATAAACTGGATTTTGGTTTAATTTGCATACAACTGTCTTTTAGTGGGGGAAATATGATGTTGTTGACAAAGTCGATATATTAGCTAATGTTTCTCGCCGAGCTCTTGAATCTGACACCTTGACTGTCTTTGTGTCTCACTTGGCTAAATAGTTATTAATTTTGCAAGATCTGTTCGCTAACTTTTGTTTCAATCTACTGATTCAGACTGAATTTAATTGCATATTCTTAACATTTTTCTACAACAGGAACGATCTAGATTAATATGAAAATAGAAGTATACTTCAAACAGGTAAGATCACTATTTTTCAGCATTTATTTGGATTACTGGTTTTAGCAAACTAAGTTGCCATCTTCTGATCTGTAAAGCATAGATCGTAATTGCAACCACAATAATTTCATATACAGGGTGTCTCACCTAACTCTGCCACCTCAAATATCTCTGGAACAGCAATAGATATTCAAAAACGGTTTTCACTAGCATGAACGTACGCCAGGGGCTTAGGAAACCAAATACTATGCGAAATTTTAAAACCGTAAACAAATACTATTTTCAACACAAACGTGTGTATTTTTAATGGACACCACTATTATTTGGTATGCAATCAATAGCATAAAAAATCACAAAAAAAATGGCGTTGGTTGCATCGCAATACGTCAATTACATCCAGAGAAATTGTGAAGCAAAGTTGACGCTTGAAATAAATGAAGCGCACAGCCATCGCACGTCCTGAAACGCAAGCGTGCACCTCACGCTGCCGGTAATCGTGATGTGGTTGATGTACTTCATCAGTAGAGTGTTAATGTATGGTGTGGTATTGTATGACAACACATCATTGGCCCATATTTCATTGATGGCACTCCTAAAGGGGGATAGTTTAGCCCCTTCTTGAGCTGTACCTTATTTGAAACGGTCCACCTCTTACAATGTGTCAAATAATGCGGTATCAGAATGATGGATGTCCTACGCATAATGCTTATTGTTGCGAAATGACAAGCAGAGGTACAATTAGTGGTAACACACTTGGTTTCACACTTCTAAAACTCATAAGTTCTGAAATATGTGGCTTGTAAAGGTTAGCAACGGTGTCAGTTTCTGTGTAGTATTGTGCTCAGAGCAGCGGTTGCCTGCACTGGCGGCTGTATCCTGCCGTAAACATAACAATATCACCACGGCACGCTCTAACTTGTACACTCAAGTGTCTCCTAATCTGGCCTGCTGAACTGCTTTCATACTGTAACATAATTCACATACGTTGCTACATTAAAACCTGTTTTCTTGTGGCTTGTTACATTTGCCGTCCTCTAGTCGATATGTCGATCCTCAGTAATGAAGAAAAACTAGATATTATTTTAATTTATGGCGAATGTCACAGAAATGCAACCGCAGTTGTGACACTGTATGCTGAACGCTATCCAGATCGGCGGTGTCCGCACGTCGAACCATTGGGAACACCTGCAAGACACTCACGAAAACAGGAAGCTGGGCTCCCACAAAACTTCGACGTACAACTCCAGCGACTGGCAATGGAAATGAAATTGCTGTTCTGGGTGCTGTAGCGCACAGTCCTCAGGTGGGTGTTCGAGAAATTGCACAAGGTGTAGGAATAAGCCACAGCAGTGTGTGCAGAACCTTGCATCGGCATCGGTTTCATCCGTTCCATATCTCACTGCACCAAGAACTGTACGGGAATGACTTTGAATCCCGCATTGCATTCTGTCGTTTTGAACTTCAGCAGTTCCAAGGTAATCCAGTATTCCTAAGCAATATCATGTTTACGGACGAGGCTTCATATAAAAATCATGGTAATGTGAACCTGCGGAACATGCACTACTGGTCCGTGCAATATCCCCACTGGATTCGCCAAGTTGCGCGTCAACGACAGTGGAGTGTTAATGTTTGATGCGGTATCATTGCTAACTGTATTGTAGGTCCCTATTTTTACCGTGGGACATTGAATGGCCAGCGATATGCATCATTTCTTCAACACACACTAGCGCTCCTCATGGAGGTTCTAGGATTGGAAACTCGTCTATCAATGTGGTTCCAACATGATGGATGTCTCGCACACAATGCAAAAGTTGCCAGAGACGTACTAGATGCGACATTTCCAAATACGTGAATAGGGCGGGCAGGTACTGTGCGATGGCCAGCACGGTCCCCCGACTTGACGCCATTAGATTTCTTTCTCCGGGGCGCAGTGAGGGACAGAGTGTATCAAGAGCTCCCAACGACAGTAGTGGATATGCAAAATCGTATTACTGCGGCGTGTGTGGCAATATCTGTAGAAACTCTACAATTTGCGCAACACTATCTTGTTACCCGTCTGCAAACGTGTATTGATGCAAACGGAGGGCACCTAGAAAATATGTTGACATGACACAGTTTCATTGGTCAAGATGTGGGTGTATTTTCTATGCTGGGTGTATTGTACAACAAAACTGTTTCTGTAGGCGACAGGACACTAGCAAATGTGTTTAGCAAAGTGAATTCAAGTGTGTTATCTCTAATTTTAGCTCTAGTTGTCATTTCGCTAGAATGAACTTACATTTAAAATTTGAAAAACGTTGGACGTGTTACTTGTTTATTTTTATGGATTGTGCATACCTTCCCACTGTGTGAGCCCCTGACATAGGCAGCGTGAGGTGCACGCTTGAGTCTCAACACGTGCGCTAGCTGTGCACTTCATTTATTTCAGTGTCAACTTCGCTTCGCAGTTTCTCGAGATGTAATTGACCTATTACGACGCAACCAACGCCATTATTTTTGTGAGTTTTCTTGCTACTGATTGCATATCAAATAATAGGGGGTGTCTATTTAAAAATACACAAGTTTGTGTTGAAAATAGTATTTGTTTACGTTTTAAAATTTCGTATAGTATTTGGTTTCCTAAGCCCCTGCCTTACGTCCAAGCTGGTCAAAACAGTTTTTGAATATCCATTGTTGTTCCAGAAATATTTGAGGTGGCAGAGTTAGGTGAGAGACCCTGTATAATTGCGTATGATACATTTTTAAATAACACGGGTGTATGCAACATACTTATGCAATACATTTCAACGTCCATGTGCTCATTATAACATGCCACATCATAAAAAAGCAATTCAAGAACATGAAAACCTTGGTATATCGGCGTATCAAGTATAAAACAAACGTTACACAAAGACGCTATGCATATTGCATCAACTATACATGCTCATGTTCGTACAGTAGTTGCATGAAGAGTGAGATTCTGAAGTAAACAACACATATATTACGATCCAACCGCCAGGCGGCATTGTAATAGTGACAGAATAAATCGAACTATATAATGTGGAAGGGTAAAACAACATTCAGGAGTAATATAGTGGAATTAAACAATTAGTCTGTACACATAACAAGAAGTAATGCAAGTCAGAGTGTATTACTTAACGTTTTGTTTAATATTAAAAAAGTTACATTTTTTTTAAAATTGTAAGGCCTCATAAAATAATAACAGAAAGTCTTGTACGTTCATTATATCACTTAATATACATGTACTGAAGCCAGTTATGTGTCATGTTAGTGTAGAGAATATATCAACGAAATAACTTACAGAAATTCACTTAATGTATCTTTCATCGATACCACGTACAGGTCACGATTTTATATAACCAGAGCAGGGCAACGCAAAGCCTAGGTGCTAATGTACCCTGGTGCCCAGGTTCTGTGTTTAGAATAATAAGCATCTCTTGAAAGACCAATATAAGTGATGCATTACTGTCTACAGTGACCTGCAATATAGTGATGTAAGCCTACTATCACATGACCGAGCTGAAATTCCATATAGATATAGCAACCGACATAAGGAAGCACAAAAGCAATGAAAAGTATCTCTATACTTGTGCAACATTATAACGTTCAGATAACATAATAAGGAAGTCATATAACGAACTGAAGCAATACTGCATAATACAGGTTGTACATAAAGTACGAGAAAACTTTCAATTATTTATTGCCCAAGAACCAAACATTATACAGATATACATATGTCACTTTGAAGAGAAACCATGGAAGATTTTTTTTTAATGTACCGTAGTTTCGTAATTTGCCGGTAGTCAGCGCTAGTCGCAAGCTTTGCGAGTCCAGGTACGGAGCGAGCTTTTTGTGTGTTGGAGTTTAACAAAAACAAGTGTACTACAGCTGTTCAACGGATGTGTGACCTTTTTCTGTGGGGACACTCTGGAGATCTGGTGTATGTACCGCCTCTACCACGTGATGGAGCAGAGCACCGGGAGAGAATACGGGAAGCGACTGCCACAGTCGACGATGCCGTGCTGGGACAGGTATAGCAAGAATTCGATTATCGTATTGACATCTACCGGGTCACTCATGTTTGTAAAACGAAAAACCTTTCAGAGTTTCTCTTCAAAATGCAATATTTATGACATCTGTACAATGTTTAGTTCATGTGGAATACATAATTGAAAGTGTTCCCGGTCTTTATGTACACCCTGTATAACATACAGTTTGTATACAAACGTGACATGGTGTTTTAAAACTAAGCTTGAGGTAATGGAGCTCTAGTATAAGACCTGAGCATAATGATCAATGAGTATAAGCTATCTGTAATATAACGAAAAACAAAGAACGACCGTGACAAAATGTGCCACCATATAACAATGCATCGCTCGATGACTTCGTGATTTGTGATAGTACAAAATGATACGGCGCTCGAGGTCATCAATTGTATAACGAACACTGTGAAACTATGGGAGATAGTAACATTATTTCCGTGGGGTTTAGCCCACTTAAGACTCCCGTCCAAGGACATAAAGAAAAATCACAAATAAAGAGACAAGGAAACCTAGGGCGTAAGAAAGAGCGTAGAATGGAAGTATTCTGAACAATAGATACATTTTAAGATAAATCACAAAGGATCATCAAAAAGAGTAAAGCTATTGTTCTCATTAATTCAGCATATTATTAGGAGATCTTTTCTTCTAACTACGAGGGTTGGAACTTAAATAGTGGCAACTATTTATTCACAATCGATGCAAAAGAGTTACATGTTTGCACCTGTTACTGTCCTTCGAAGTAGTCACCAGCTTTGTGTAGAACCCGTTGCCAGCGATGTGGAAGGCGTAGTGTATCGTTAGCAGAACCTGTTCTATTGATGGTGCGAATGGAGCGGTCTACTGCCTGTCGAACGGTCCATTTTAACACGGGTAATGTATCAAGAAGCAAATACCGTCCGCTCTGGCGGAATGTTACGTGATACCACGTACTTATACGTTTGTGACTACTACAGCGCCACCTATCACAAAGCGAAATAAATGGTCCAACTAAAGCATTTATATTTCTTTACGTACTACACGAATAAGTAATAAAAAATGGGAATTCCTATTTTTTAAAAACGCAGTTGATATCGTTTGACCTATGGCAGCGCCATCTAGCGGGCCACTCATAGCGCCATGTGGTTTCCCCCTTCAAGCTAAACGAGTCTCGTTCTTTGTAGTTTTTTCGTTTAATGCTTATTTCGTGAGACATTTGGCCCGGTCACAAAGGAATGCCTCAGTCCAGTGACCCGGTCTGATATTCTGTGCTCTTGTGTAGACGGCGGTGCAGAACAGAGAGAGGATTCTGACGTTCAACATTCCGTTGGTCGCAACGCTCGTTATCACACCCATAGTCCCGCTGCACCACTGAAAGAAGTTTACAAGCGCCAGGGCTCTTTGTAAACCCATGAGCTAAAGACCGAGATAGGACTACGACATAATGGAATGGAGACAAAAAAAAGTTTTCAGACCTGCACCTAGTAAACGCGCGCGACTAACTGAAGATTAAGGCTCAAAGTTGCAGACAGCGACACAGCGGTCCACTCTCGGAGCCGGTAGAAAAATCGTATTAAACGCTCTATTTTCTACGAAACTCTAAAATGTTAAATTCACGTGTGGCACAGATTTGAGTAGTGTCTCTAATCATCTCAAATGGTTCAAATGGCTCTAAGCACTATGGGACTTAAAAAATGGCTCTGAGCACTATGGGACTTAACATCCGAGGTCATCAGTCCCCTAGAACTTAGAACTACTTAAACCTAACTAGCCTAAGGACATCATACACATTCATGCCAGAGGCAGGATTCGAACCTCCGACCGTAGCGGTCGCGTCGTTCCAGACTGAAGCGCCTAGAACCGCTCGGCCACCCCGGTCGGCAATAAGTATCAATTTCAAAGTGTGTACCTCCTACAAACATCATGTAATAATTCTTAAATTCGTGTATGGTATAGATTTCTGTAATGTCTATCAAAATGTGACAAATCTCTTTTTAAATTTAACTGCGGACAGAGTTACATTTTTCGTACAGCCGACATTTACGTGACCGGAATAGATTCCTACCTGGGATTAGGTGGGGACAGTACCTTATCCCGTCGAGGTGTCAACACACTGGGCGCCGACATAGGAGACTCCCATTGGTGTAATTGTGGTAGGAGAATAACAGTTCTTTAGCTGTCAATTACGAACTACTCTTTAAACCAGTCTATATTCGAAACAGGGACTACTCCCCTACACAGTTGTGTTGACTTTTGGACATTGCTGTAAATCGGGATGGCGGATCGGGATTTGTATGAGGTATCCCTCGTTTTGAGAGGAGATTGAAAACAACGATTGTCCTGCAGCTCATCGAACGTTGTTCACCAATTACTCTACTGTCTTAGAGTTTTAGCTTTGGAGTAGCATACCTCTGAATGTTTCTACGAGTATTGCTTGTTGCATTAAACAAGCAGTCGTAGTGAAATGAGGGCACGCAGGGCAGCACAGGCGCAGCGCAGCCTGGCGTAGCGTGGGCGGCGGCTGGGCCGTTCCCCGCAGCTGACGCCGCATATTAGGTGAGCCGCAGTTGCCTTCGCCAGAGGAATGAAGCATTGCATTGCCGCAGGGTACACCACTCGAAAGACTCACAAAGGCAAAGTTGTTTGGCGGTGATAAAGGATAAATATACTGACGGGAAAAAATCGCAACACCAAGCAGGTGCTGTGCGACATAAAGTTGGTAAGCGCGTTTCTATTCAGATTTTGCGCCAGTTGCATAAGAGTGACGCCAGTAGCGCCACTATGAGGATGAAAATCAGGTTTCCTTTAAATACATGTGGCAAAGGTCGTGAGCATTAATTACATTGAAACTGGACATGAGTTGATGTTAGTCCACAATGCCTTTAAGGCGACAAAGATGCTATTATCGACACCTCACTGAGTTTGAACGATTCGTGTAAGAGGACTACGAGAAGCTGGATGTTCCTTCTGCGATACTGCAGAAAGATTTGGCGGGAATGTAGCCACTGTACATGACTGCAATGGTCATGAGAATGTACGGTCGCAAGAAGACCGGTCTCCGAACGACGACGAGGCACTACCGATAGGGAAGACCATCGTCTTCGGCGTGTGTCTCTGGCGCATCGTACTGCATCCGCAGCAGGAAATTGAGCACCAGCTGGGACCATAGTGACACAACGAATTGTCACAACTCTGTTACTTCAGGGACAGCTGCAAGCCAACGCCCAGTAGATTTCATTCCACTTATCCCAAACGACTGCCATTTGTGACGTCAATGGTGTCAAATGATGGTTCACTGGAGGGCAGGGTGCAGATCAGTAGCGTGTTTTCATAAAGGGTGGTTCTGCCTCGGTGTTAGTGATGGGCTTTTGTTGGTTAGGTGGAGGCCATTTGAGGGCCTGCAACCAACCCGTCGGCATTGTAGACACCCTGGATTTGCATCTGGAGCTATGGTCCGGAGTGCGATTTCGTATCACAGCAGAGCCACTCTCGTAGTTATTCCACGCACCCTAATTGTTAAATTGTAAATCTATGTGGTAGACTTGGCCACTGTTTCTATGTTTCGATACAGTGTATCGATACATGGAACTGTTTCAGTGTTTCGGAACGGCTACGGTTCACTGTTTCGAAACAGTGGTGTTTCATTCCACCCCTGTCTCGGATAACTGGATCAGATTCGCTCTCGAGCCAGACACAGAAACTGTATCATTGTTTCAAAATAAGGCTGTTTCAGTCCACCAGTGCTTGGAACGGACTAATTGTATCGAAACAGTGATGTTTCATTCCCCTCTGTGTCGGACGAGATTCGGGCTCGGCACAGGTACTGAAACACATTTAACATACCACTTCATGAAACACTTTCAAGAGTGTCAAAATATTTTTGACAAGCAATAGTATGAAGCTTGAGATATCTGAAAATAAAGCTTCGTTTCTAGCTGACTCATATTCCGAAATGGCGTAACATCTGCTTTATAAACACTAACCAAGCAATAAAACAACGCATACTATTCACATTCAAAATAATAAATATGTGAAATTCATTCAGTTAAATTACACTTTTTGCTAACGTACGCTTCTCTGTTCATGTACAGTAATCATATTAAGAAACGTAAGTAAGCCTACAACATTTTGAATAAAAAAAGGCGTAGAGTGACAGTTATTTCACATATACATAAATTTGATGTAGGTATAATTGCAAGCAATCTGTTTGACATCTCACTGATAGTGTAATGGTGAACGGGAAGGACTAGGAAGCATGGTGAATTTATAGTAACGGTTCGAAACACCTTGAAAGACAAAAATTTTTTCTGTTATATTTTGTTATTTATTCGAATTATTTGTGAGTCTATAGTCACTGTGCCTATTATCCTCAATGCTTCCCTTTGTGTGCATGGAAATTAGCAGGATGGGTATATTACCCATACTAACGGAATGTGGGAATCCCAGTAGCATATCCGTTGTTTCTGCAGTTTGCTCCCACCTCCAGTTCCGTTCGTGGTGGTTCTTCTGTCTTCAGCTATGGCTGTCCTCAGCCAATTGGGAAGTATGAAAGTCACACGACACGAAAGCAGCGCATTTGCTGCAGAAATACGAAACTGCCAAGACGCCTAAGTGATAATTTCATACTTTCTGCGATATGATTAGCGCTCTCGCACCTCATTTGTGTTTATGTGGACATACTTATACAGTAGACAGTCAAGATGATAAAATGTGTAGGTTTATTAGATTACAAAACACAAACTGTTTCACTGTTTCGAAACAGCGTATCGAAACATTACATTGTACTGTTTCATTTGTTTCGAAACAGTTACGTGTTTCAGTTTGCCCATCTCTACTATGTGGGGATTCGGCCTGTTGTGCTGCCCTTAATGAGCATCATTCTAGTGGGTACTTTCCGGCAAGATAATGTTCGCCTACATAACTGTCACATCATTCTAAACGAGTGCTAGCAATCGTGGCCGGCAGGAAACAACTACCTGAGACGAGTTTAATAGTTATTGACTGCGAATTTAAGTGCATGCAAGTTCTCGATAGCCCGCGAGAAAATTAAGACCTTAAGTCGCTACCTTTTCAATTACATTTTGATTTCCCATGGGCCCTGCCCGGAGCGAGCGTTCGCGAAGTGTGGCGGACAAGCCTACCAGTATGACGTCACAAGTTCTTGTTGGCCCCCCAAAAAGCATTAACCGTCCCTCTATTGACGAACAAGTGCAACAGTCATGGAATCTTATCCCACAAACTAACATTCGACACTTATTCAACACAATGCATGTATGTTTGCATGATTCTGCCGTTTACACCGTTATTAATGTACCAGCTTTTTACATGTGCAATGGCGAATCTCGCGCTTTCATTAACCTGTGACCTTGCATTGTTAATCACTTAAATATCTTAACTAGACAAATTTATTCCCAAAATTTCATTTCACTACATTAATTATCTTTTCGAGTTGCGTTTTTTCCTTTCAGTGTATATAGAAAGACAGGGAAACTATCTCTTCATCATCAGGCGGAAATGTTTTCCTTGTATGTTGTTCAAAAATGGTTCAAATGGCTCTGAGCACTATGGGACTTAACATCTATGGTCATCAGTCCCCTAGAACTTAGAACTACTTAAACCTAACTAACCTAAGGACATCACACAACACCCAGTCATCACGAGGCAGAGAAACCTTGTATGTTGTAAAGGTAGTTCTTTACTGAGTGTTACCTTTCAGGGCCAACGGTAACACGATAACACGCTACCCATATGAATATTTTGGCAGCTTGTCTTCGCAATCAAATTTTATTACATTAAAATTGATTGAAACGATTTTTCTGCATTTTATTTCGATGACTGATCTTATCGTCCTTGTCAGTAATTGCTGCCTATTCCACTAGTCTGCTTTGACCCACAATGTCACCAAAGGGGCTGGCACAATCAACTCATGCGTAAAATTCGCGCCATAGCGAGAATTTTAGCTATTCTCATGACAGCACAGTCGTTGCCTCCGCCAGTTCACAACCAGCTTTCAACCTAATCTATACGTCGCGCTACGCTGTGTGTCATACAAATTACATTCCAGAAAATAATAGAAACGAAAAGAAATATTTTGTGTACTGCTCTATATGAAGGGGCAAGGCACATAATTATGTTTTTGGTCAAAGGCTACATCCGACAGTACGCTGAACCGGTTGAATGTCTGAAATGTGAGGTACTGGTGGCTCGAGTAGCTGTTTATATTTTAGTTCGATGCCTGACTCCTCATACGCACTTTGTTGCACATTTATTTTTTAGCACCCTCACTGGCGTTCTGTGAATTGTTCAGTCTCTTGGCGTGTCTGAATCTGAATGATCGCATGACTCGCAAGATCAAAATAAAATGAGGATGAGGCATAATCTATTCTGAAATTGAAACCGCTGTGTCCTATTTTTTAAGCTTTCCGAGTTTGACAAAACTACTTAATTACGTTGACCTATAAACATGGAGCTTGGGATACCAGTAAATCGTAGTTATCTCACGATAACAATTCACGCAGCGTTTTCGACTGCTAATTCGCATTGGTTCAGTGATTTGTCTGTGGGTAGAAGAAATACTGAGAAAAAATTTAAAAAAAATTCCTCGGCATGCCAAGTTTCACATCGGTAAATTTTGATGAATTATTTTTGTCTTCCACAAAACGACCATTTGTCGCAAAACACATTAACGACTACTCCAAAGTGTACATTGTAGAATAATTAGAGCCACCATAACGCAATCTAAAGCTGATAAAAAATTCTGATATACACCTAATAGCCGGTATGTCCACCTTTGCCACCGATAACAGCGGAGACACGTCGTGGAGTGGAAGTATCGAGGCCATGGTCGGTCGCTGGAGAGAGTTGGCATCACACCTGTACACACAAGTCACCTAACTCCCGTAAATTCTGAATGAGCTCTGATGCCGCGTTCATTCACATCGCAGATGTGTTCGATCGGGTTCAGATCTGACGAATTGGGGGGCCAGTAGATCAATTGGAACTCGCCACAGTTTTCCTCGAGCCACTCCATCGCACTCCTGGCCTTGGGCTAAGGCGCATTATGTTGCTGAAAAATGCCACTGTCGTCGGGAAAAAATTGTCACGAAGTGGTGTAAGATACCCCTTGGCCGTCACGGTGCCTTTCACCAGCTCCACTGGACCCATCAATGCCCACCTGAAGGTTCTGAGAGCATAATGGAGCCATCGGCAGCTTGTCTCCATCGCCCATAACACGTCTCAAGGAGCTGTTGCCTTGGAAGCAACGGATTCGCGCCCTCCCATCCGCATGATGAAGAAGGTGAAACGTCCCCTTAGAAAAATTATGAATTACTGTGGTGGTAAACTTCTACGTTATTTGATACAAAGACAGTCTGATCATCACTAAACTGACGCACATTTTTTATTATTATTATTTTTTTTTAGCGCAACGCAATCAATCTCTACAAAAGAATGGCCCTGACTAACAATAACCTACCTTTCATGAATGACTTATCTCATAAAAATCTTTCTTACTCGAACTTCTGGAATACAGCGAGCGCCATTACTGCCAGCTAAATAAAAGATTCTAACTACTGAAGGCACTACCTACTGATAGGCATAGTTAGCAAATAAAAGATTTTGATAGAGAACAAACAATGTAATTACCTTAATAGCGTTCAGAAGTCATTATATACAATTTTGTGACATCCAATTAAACAAATTTCCTTTTGCTGACGGACACACGTCCAGACTCTCAAACCTCTGGCATCTCTCTCCCCACATCCACCACTGCTGGCGGCTCGCCTCCACCTGCCCAACGCTATGCGCTGTTCCCATCCAACTGTCCAAAACTACACAAGTGAATATTCCAACAATGAGTCCAACCAGCCACAGATTACACACAGCTCGTCAGTGATTTTGATACAGAGCGCTACGTGGCGTTACTAACATAAAACCTAAACAGTCTACTTACAAAGGTACCGGTATTCCTCAGACTGAAACGCTCTACCATCGCGCCAAATTCCAGCGCCGATCGTCACGTGTCCATTTCAGTCGTAGTTACCGCTGTCGTGGTGTTAACATTGGCACATGCAAGAGTCGTTGCCTGCGCAGGCCAATCGTTCGGAGTGTTCGGTGCACTGTGTGTTCATACACACTTGTACTCTGCCCAGCATTAAAGTCTGACCTTAGTTACGCCACAGTTCGCTACCTGCCCTGTTTTACCAGTCTGCCGAGTCTACGACGTCCGACATTTGTAATTAAGGACGGCCGCCCAATCCCACGACGTCTGGACGTGATTCTGATGACACTAACCACAGCACTCCTAGAATACCCAACAGGTCCTGCAGTTTCCGAGACGCTTGTGCCGATCCTCCGGGCCATCACAATCTGTTCTCGGTCAAACTCGTAGATCGTGCGTTCTCCATTCCATACAAGGGGAGCACGCACTCTGATACCGTACGCACCTTGCAAGTGTCTGACTACCTGTCACTCCTCGCCAGGTGACGCTGCTATCGCCTGGACTGGTTTATGTTGACGGCAGGTCGGTAGTCATAATAATCTGGCTGATCAGTGTATATCAATTCGTCTGGATTTAAGTGTGACAGGCTTTTCAGAGAAAGAGGAATATATTTCTGTAGTGGTATTTTTAATGAGTAATCTAAATATAGAAACCAGTGAATTGACTTTTTATCGAAAATGAGACGTTTACACAACTAGTGATCTTCAAAACACTCCTATTTCCAAGTTTCGCAGTGCCCAGTCAGTCCATAATGCGTTTAAATAGAAACGAGAGTTCCCAGAATGAGATTTTCACTCTGCAGCGGAGTGTGCGCTGATATGAAACTTCCTGGCAGATTAAAACTGTGTGCCCGACCGAGACTCGAACTCGGGACCTTTGCCTTTCGCGGGCAAGTGCTCTACCAACTGAGCTACCGAAGCACGACTCACGCCCGTTTTAGAAACGAGAGTTGTTTCAAACCAGTGAAGGTCAACATTTGAGGAAAAGTGTATATCTAAATTAAAAATAAAATTTGGTGCTTCAAGCTAAGTTCGAAAATGTGAACTAAGTTCGCTGAGCTACATTTTAAACGTCTTGGAAACTGTGAGGGAATGAGCTTCGTATCATTGGAAATTTCTGAGGAAATTTTGGGGTAGAGCTGGTGACTGAAAAGAAACCTGGAAATTAATGAGAATGTTGTCTATTACAGATCAGTCATTTGCATTTACGTGAATGAGGCCGCGGACTCAGATATAAAGTTTCCTAGTCCATTACGGCAGAGACTCCGATGAGGACACTGATAACGGGGGCCGCCGCTCGTGGTCGTGCGGTAGCGTTCTCGCTTCCCATGCCCGGGTTCGATTCCCGGCGGGGTCAGGGATTTTCTCTGCCTCGTGATGCCTGGGTGTTGTGTGATGTCCTTAGGTTAGTTAGGTTTAAGTAGTTCTAAGTTCTAGGGGACTGATGACCATAGCTGTTAAGTCCCATAGTACTCAGAGCCATTTGAACTGATAACGGTCGACTACGCGCATCTGACATAATGTAAGGAGTACAGAAGGATGAAAGAAGGAAGATGTCACAATTGTTTCAATGTCTCATCTGATACTTTTATGAGTGATCTTTGTCAGTGAGTGATCTTTTCAGTTATTGGTTGGAACTACATATCAAGTTTTTGACTGAAGTGTTTGTACGTCACAATATTTTTGTTGTTACTCCATTTATTTGAGCTTTCGAAACTGCCGACTTTGTAGGCCACATGGTGACCGGAAGGAATAGAACTTTTGGCACTTCACAAAAAGTAGAAACTCGACCTAACATACTCTCAAGAATATCATATTGAATCTTGTGCGTTTACGGCACAATCAAGCTTCACAAGAAGACAGGGTAATTCGTGGAAGTGTATGAATTAGTATTTTGCCTAATCAGATTACACGCTAAAGTACGAACTTCGGAAGGGAACCTCCCCTAATAGCGACGTCGTCGGTGGGATATTAAGCCGTAATTTTCCTTCCTTCATGACGGGAAGTGCGATTTAGAAACATGTGCCTGAACCAATTACCGTTCTAGTTCACCTACCACCCACTTGATTTTCCACAAAGTCGCTAAACACCTTTGAAGTCTCGGCTAATTCTTAACTGTAGGGCGAGGTGCTCTATCATGAGATAAATCACGTTCCTTCACAAGTATTAATCGCTTTTGTAACAGCGCGATGCTCTGTACTGCAACAGAAACTTTGTACATTAAGCTCAATCAAGAAGATAAGCTGCATCTCATTTTAATAGCGCAACTACGTTGAGGAATAAGTGCAGCACTACACGCGAACAGAGTTACTGGTGGGAACTTGATCTAAATTCTGTAGAGCCACCATTCGACTTAAGTTATCTACCTTTATGAATTGGGACTCCTCCTCGCAGTCAGAAGACATACTATGGAAGCTTTCAACTAAATACAGTAAATGATCCTTTCTGCTTGCTATAGGATAGAGGTGTTGCCATTATCATACATTTTCTTCATGTCTGTTCGCTTAAGATGTGAAACACTCTTCAGAGACTGCATTGGATTATTTACAACTTAGTTTACAAAACTCATCTAGAGTTGATTCAGTAGTCTAGAAGTTAGGTTACATTCCAGAATATGCATTCTATCAAAATATTTGTTAATAAAATGTGTTCCTTTTTGCCTGCACAGCTATTTATAAATGAACTGTAGTTTACTACGGTGCAGGAAGAAATATCTTTGTTTGCATCCTTCATTTTCGATAGACTGTCAAAAAAGAAGAACATTACTGTCAAGTCTTTCCTTCATCCGCAAGTTATATTAAATAGGATTATGCCTCATAGCGTGGCACACACTTTTACGCCATATGGTCTCAGAAGGATCACATTAATTAGTAACGAGACGTAGAGCAAGCCCAGACAAAAATGGTCTTACTTCATAGACGGTGTTTCTCCTAAGAGTCATCAGGCGCGTTTCCCCTGGTCTATCGAAGCTATTTGCAATTTAGGTTTTGCAACAGGAGTCAGTCCAAACAAATACTGCTCATCGCGTTTTCATGCGATACTCGGTGTCGACGGAAAGCGTCTGTTTGTTTCCCATCACAAGCAAAACTATTTTTAAAGTAGAATTTTACGTGCCCATTCGATAGATCGGCCCCAAGTTAGCCTAGTGGGCCATTTGTTCTATCGTTATAAAAATAAAACACGAAGAATAATCAGTACTGCAGCAGCGACTGAACAGCGGTGCCGCATGGCGGTAGCGCTCAGCATGGGCCAGGGAGGTGTTATCGCTGTTGGGGTACTGGTTACTGAGGACTACTCTATTGAATGAACGCGTTAAATTCCGCTGTAAAAATAATTTTTTTTGTAACGGGAAACAAACTGACGCTTTCCTTTGACACTGGGCATCGCATGATATACGTGATAAGCAATGTTTGTTTCAGCTGACCTCAGTTACACATGGCAAAAACGGATCTGCGAAAATCGGATGAAACATCAGAAAAATGCATTGACGACTCTTAACAGCGACACCCACGCTGTACTCCCACAAACAAATCTCTTATACGAATACCACTCCTGTGTCTTAACCAATGTGCCAAGTCACTGAATTTGGGATGTGACAACTTTTAGAGCACGGAGGATACGCAACGTGTATCGAAATCTAAATCGACGAACTTCCATGCGGTTGACAAAGTTCGAAAGCGGACTAGTTGTGAAATGTACAATGTGGTTCTATAGATGGATTTTGAAGACTAAGGAATGAGAATCAGTGAGGACGTGTCGAAAATATTGACAAGCAGAAGAGAGAAAAAGATGCAACATCTGTTAAGATATAAAGGAATAACTTCCATGTTGCTGTAGGGAACAAAAATTGCAGGGGAAGACAGATTGGAGTACAGCCAACAAATAATTGAGGACACTGGGTGAAAGTGCTACTCTTAAAAGACGAAGGAGTTCGGGGCGGGCCGTGTCAAACCGGACAGTAGATGGCTTACTCAGAAAAGAAGTGGTTGCCAGTATGGTGATATCGTCCGCCGCATGGGACGTTCATAGCAGACTGGGCACGTAGGAACCCGTGAACGTATGAGACGAACAGTTTCCGATTTATCTAGACACATTAGTCTGAGGAGATGGAAGTCTAATCTGGCTGTAAGCCGAAGCAGTTAACACAGCTTGGCTTCCCGCCGTCGTAGCGACAACTGCAGATATCATTACATGACCCAGTCCACGCACGTGACAGACACGCACTTGGTGGAAGGGTATTTGGTGTTGTGTCACTATGTGCTTTACCATTGGCACGCAGTTACTAGTGCTTGTAGTGTCCCCGTTTGCTGCTCTTGCGTGCGATGTGCTACAACAATGTTATCTCTGTCATGTTTGACGTATGATCACCACTGTCCCTGAACGTATGAGTTTTCTGAGTCACGACGTTCAGTTCCTAATGTTGGTGCTTCGGCCCAAGCTACCACTGAATGCAATAGGAAGTTACTCTCGGTTTTGACACGATGGTCGGTGACGTTTGTAAGAATATGGTAGGATACAGAACTGCAGACCATCTTTCGCAGTCTAGGTTAGGTGGAAAAAGCGATGGTTCGTGAGTTGGTGAACGAGTGTCGCATCACGCGCTTGTTATGAATGGACTTAGATGAATGATTTTTGCCCGTTTGGAAATAACGACATTTGTAAGAAAATGGAAGGAGACAGAATTGCAGGTCATCTTCCGCAGCTTGAATGTTGTTTGTTAGGTTGCACCCTTCATCCACCGTAGATGCAATCCAAAAGGATGCTACCGCCTCATTGAAGTGTAATTTTACGCTGAAAACTGCTCATTTCACGTGGTATTTTGACCATCGATCACTATTTATAGCGTGCGAAAAGTGTCGGAGCGTGACAAAGTGGCAAGTAAGTGATTGATCGTCTTGCAGGGCGCACTCTGCTCTTACCCCGCAGCGTTCGTGTTGCGAAGCGTCGTCTCGACGGCGCGTGACCTTTACGTCAGCTCGGCTTGCCTCGTGCCTCAGTACACAGGTCGGACGATAAGCTGCTAGCGTAATTTACCAGGGAAGGGGGCTTTTGGCGGCCACAGTACAACCTTTAAAATTAGAACTCGTTACTGAGGTAAGACTAAGAACGGAGTTCCACGAATGTGTAATTATCTTGATGTTTATGCGAATACTTGCAGACGCATATATGACTTTGACGTTCAAGGTAGGTTAATATGGTGGTTTGATCCAAACGATAGTTGACACTGTTTTTGATCCGTGGCGTAAAGTTGTGGCTTGTAACGCAGCCAAATGTCTAGGTTAGGTGCAAGGCGATAGATTGTGAGTTGGCGAACGAATGTCACGTTATGCGATTGTTATGCCACATATTTTGCTGTGGAATGACTTTAGATGAGTGATTTTGTCCTTTTGGAAAGAGCGAGAAATAGGTCAGACTGGAAAAGGATGATTGCTCAAATCTTTATTTTCAAAATAGTTTATTTTCTAGTAGAATCATACACAATTTAAACAAAAGATTGCCTATTACGGGCGCATCGGCAATCTTCAGGTCATAAGACGGATGCAGTGGTTTTCTCCAGCGATTGAGAAAGCCACAGTGTCAAGTGGAGTCAACTACTGCAGGATCAACTACTGCATCCGTCTTATAACCTGAATATTATCGGTGACGGCCGAAACAGGAAATCTGTCATTGATATTGTGTGTCATTGTGACGGGAAATAAACGATTTTCAAAACAAGCGTGGTTTATGTCCATTTTAATGACGTCATCACCCAAAGCTGAAGGGTGGTATTGTAATTCAATAATCCCTGAAAAAGTGAGCCAGGATGAGTTCTCATCAAATTAAGTTCCTCTACTTGAGCTCCAGTTTCATTGACGGTTAATAATATCAATTTCCAGCGTTTGAAGAGACGAGATTGTTGCAGTAGAAATTTTCTGTAACACTTCGAGAAAGATCTAAAGTGTAGAAATCAACGAAAAATCTGCAAAAAAAAATTTTTTTCAGTAAACTTTACACAATAGTCCAAAGAAAACGACGCAACACGTAGGAATTACCTAAATGGGACGGTTGATCGATAGTGAAGTGCATGTACAGACAAGCAATTGATTATAATTTTAGAAAAACTGGATAATTGATTCATGAGAAAGAAATTCACAAATTGACCAAGTCAATAACGCGTTGAGCCCCGATTACCAGCGGAGACGTGTCCGGAGACACTCAAGACAGCATTGGGATACCAACCCGACTGTTGTCCACCATACAGCCCTTCATGGGTGGTCTGGGGTGCCACTTATTTTGATAGCACGACCCCTTTGGTTGTCATCCGCACCACCCTTACAGCTCAATAGTGCGTCGACGATATTCTACGCCCAGTACTGCTGCCCTTCACCGCAAGCCATACTGGGCTTATGTTTCAGCAAGAGAGTTTCTACTGCTGGTCTTCGTGCTTGCGAAACCCTACCTTGACCATCAAGGTCACCGGTAGCAAATCGAGATTCTGAAGATCTAAAGAGCCGATTGGACAGAATTTCGCAAGATATACACGGAGGATATCAAGGGCCAGAGTTGGACAAACGGTTTATTGACTTACTCAATTGGCCCCTCCCGCCGGAGGTTCGAGTCCTCCCTCGGGCATGGGTGTGTGTGTTGTTCTTAGCATAGGTTAGTTTAAGTTAGTTTAAGTAGTGTGTAAGTATAGGGACCGATGACCTCAGCAGTTTGGTCCCTTAAGAACTCACACACATTTGAAAATTTGTTGAACTTGCACAATTTGTGAAACTCTTTCCTTGAGTCAATCATCCAATTTGTCTGACATTTTAATCGTCTGTTAATCTGTCTATGCACATCACGTATATCGAATTCCGTCTCATTCGGATAATTCCTTCACGTTATATCTTTTTTTGTCTTAGAATGTATTTTAAGCGAAACATACTTATCAGTTAGCAAATAAATTATAAGCAAGAATGCCACAGACGCATCTAACATGCTATTTCCTTGATTTTCGGTTATGAGACTCAAATGGGTATTAAGAAAATGAATTAACTCTTCGAACTTCTACCTCTTATTATGTAGTTGTGCATATGCTGCATGTTTCTTCGATTTGTTTCAGTTTTATATTTTTCAACGTTCTGTAAAAACAGAAGTTTCAAGAAATGAAATAGCAAATAAGTTGGATAAATATAGTGAAAGTCCAAGGAGATGACAGAGTACCACTCAATCAATAGCACCAGAAACTGCAAGAAACTTTCAAGAAAATTACTCCAGTGAAATTTAATGCATCTCCTCACCAGAATGCGTTCAGTGTATGAATTACTGTACCACCTCACCTAGTATTTTTCGCTGCCTCATAAATCACTGAATATATTTCAGTGGCATCTGGTGGAAAAAATAGTATAATTCCATATACAAAAAAAAAAAGAACGAAGGTGGTACCTAATTCTCGGTCACTAAAGATGTTTCGAGGATGCATTGTTATTTGTTTGACGAGACCCTGGTCACTGTTCATCTAGGCCAAATAAGATTTCAAAATATTTGACGGGTGAAAGTCTTTTGAGGGAAAAAGTTAGGTGCCTCACCATGTATATGTTACTACCAGCTTCGCCCTGTCATACGCACAATTCAAAACTCAAAAACTGAAGACGGAATTACTCTTGTTCGTTTCAAGACAAGCACTATACGTGCGAGCCTAAGATGTGAGGTTCATTTCATGTCTCTAATCTAATTTTAATATCAGCTAATGTTCCACAGAATGATATAAAATAGCAATAATAAATCCTTGCAGTAGAAATATTATTCTTCAGTGTGATTGCGTCAGTTTTCTTGGAACTGGTTGTCAAGTTGCTACTAGTACTGTGTCTGCATACGGGGATGAGAGCAACAGATTTAGGGTTAGTGCACTGTGGAAATACTTTTGAGAGGTCCAGACGTAAAGGAAACGGACTGCTGGCGTGTTAGAGATGAATTTGTTAGCGCCGTATTCCATTACTCCATTCGACAAGCCATAGCTCTAAGTGTTGTGAAGAGACTACTATTGTTTCACCATATAGAAAATTAAATATGACAGAAAAGCATTAACCAAGATGACGAGTCTCATGATGTACAGAGGTTACTTACGTAAATTTACATTGAGAGAAAGCAATGTTCAGAATTAAGAGCGGATATGGTCGAGACAAAAAAATAAAATATGTTCCAGCCTCTGGCACGTGCGCTTAGCTAGGAATAACGTCAAGCTGATCGGCCCACTACCACGAAAACGAAGTTGTACCGCCTATCGGGCACGGACAGTGACATATGCTCATTTGAAAAATTAGAGCGGAAATAATTAAAAAAAGACAGTTAATTTTAAAAACAGAGTACGAAGGCAGAGAGATTAATGTATTATTGACATACAAACTTGTCAACAAGATGAAGTGAAACTAAGAGCCTTTTATTAGGCTTTACAGAAATAACCATTACGTTAAGGACAGAATAATATCGAAAAATTAGACAAACAGCTGTACAATCCAAAAAGTATCTGCATGAAGGTAACTTAAGTAGTACACATCTATGAGTTTCGAAGAAAATGATGTTTCTGGACGACAGGCAGGAAAATATAGTAAAAAACAGAGGAATCAGAATTCTGCGAGTAGTGGATTAGAATCATTAAAAAAATTTTTGTTATCTAATTGTAACTATTCATTGAGGATGAGGCCATCGTTCTTAGAAATATGCTTGAAAATCTCCAGCTATTCGTGTATGTCGAGCCTATTACCTTTCTTTTCTCTACGTAAAATGGAAATTTCTTCAACGCTTTTCGGGTTGTGACCGTAAAATTAACCGATGGTCAGAAATAGTGGAATTATATACATTAGTGCCTCTTTTTCCCAATAACTATCCATTTTACGTGACATTAAAGGATCTTCCAGTTTGTCGTATATGATAAATAGACACGTATTCCAAGTGATTTTATGCACTCCTGAATTGTGTATAGGAGCGGCTGTGGGCCTGAGATTGTGAATGAGATTTTTTTGCAGGTTATTGTTAGTGGGAAAGTTAACTTGGCATCCATATTTTTTAATTAGAAGATGACGAATTTTATACGAAATAGGGCCTAAAAATGGAATCAAGAAAACATTTTTGTACTGGTTACTGTCAGATCACTTTAGCGTCAGCAGCTTTAATTTTGAGTATCTTGTCAACTGACGTGGGATCATAGCCATTATTAACTGCAGTAGTTTTTATTATATTCATCTCATTCTGGGATTTTATTAATGACTCGTTGGATAACTATAAGAATTATATTGTAAAAAGACACAAGGAGAAACGACTAATCTTAAGAGCATTTCACCTGTAAAAAGCCTGTTAGTAGTTTTCAATAGTCTGAGCATAAATTTTTCAATAGAATTGTGAATATGTGTGAAATAGTTTTTACGCCAGAAGAAACTGCCTTGTTGTAAAAAGGACAAATACAGTGTATTGCCTAACCTGTCAGACAAAAATGTTGTAGAAAGTATGACTGCAGATCTTAAAATAGGCTTTGATAGCGCAAAGCAGACGGTCCTCGACGAACGAGGGTATGTAGTATTCTTGAGAAAAATGCAGTTAAAAGCTCCTGTCAATGTAATTATGATAATAAATTTATTAAAAATATTAATCTCAAACTGCAAGAGAAGAATGCCGTTGTAACGAAATCTGACAAAGGGAATTCTGTGATCGTTGCTATTCAGAACAAATGCGTGTCTAAAACATTTTAAGTTTTTGAGGAGACTCATGTTTCGGAGCTAGATGAGGAGCTGAATCTATGATACAAAAAGCAGCACTACGCATTTGCGTAAACCGTTTCATAAAAAAAGGCTTATTAATATGAATCCAAAAGCCCCAAAATTACGATCTCAATTTAAAGTACATTCACTATCCAATACGCCCGATGGTGGACAGTATGAACAGTGCATATCATGAGTTAGCAAGGTTTCTTCACGAAAAAATAAAACAAATGCTTTGATTTTTGAAATAACTTTTCTGTCGTCAATAGTCAAAATGTAGTCAGTAAACTCAAAGATCTGCAGCGTGATCAGAATACTGAATTATTTTCATTAGATATTACATACCGGTTCAAACAACCATTGACACAGTTGGAAAAAACCTACGTACTTTTAAAAAAAATATTTCTGATGAGCAAATCACTGACTTAATTCGTTTGCTAAAAAAAAACCAGTAAAATACAACTATTTTCTTTTCAGTGGCAATCTATACCATGAGCCATACGGCCTGGCAATGGGAACCCCACTGGCAGGCATATTGGACGACATTTTCATTAATTCGCTGGGAGAGAAATTCTTCAATAATTTTTCAGCTGCTGATTCTTCGTACGTAGACGACATTTGGATTATATATAGTGGTTCGCGGGAAGGAATTCAGCACTTGATTGAAATTTTTAATAGTCTTCATGAAAAAATCAGCTTCAGTTGTGAATTAGAAAACAACGATAGTCAGCCTAATTACGACGACAGACTTACTTACTTTCGGTATTTTTCGAAAAGCCAATCACACAGACCTGCCCGCTAGTTTAGTGCACCCTCATTCCCATAAAAAAACATTTTTCCATTCATCATGCAGTTTCTGTACTTTGTCATCTGACAAGCTTAAGGGAGAAATGAATATAATAAAAAGTATTGCAGTTAATAACGGGTATTATCCTGCGTTAGTTGACAAGATCTTCAAAATGAAAACTGACGCTAAATTGACCACTGTAGGCATCAGTGCTATCACCGACAGTAACGAGTACAAAAATGTTTCCTCGATTCCATTTTTAGGCCCTATTTCGTACAAAATTCGATGTCTTGTAATTAAAAAATATGTGTGCCAAGTTAACTTTCCCACTAACAATAACCTGCAAAAAAATCTCATTCGCAATCTCAGGTCCGCAGTTGCTTTTACACACAGTTTATGAGTGTATTAAATCACTTGTGATACGTGTCCATTTATTAGTTACGACAAACTGGAAGATCTTTTAATGTCAGGTAAAAGGAACATTTATTGGGAAAAAGAGGCACTAATGCATACAATTCCACTTTTGCTGACCATCGGTTACTTTCCGGCCAAAAATCGAAAAACGTTGAAGAACTTTCCATTTTACGTAAAGAAAAGAAAGATAATAGGCTCGACGTAGTAGAATAGCTGGAGATTTTCAAGCATATTTCTAAGAACTATGGCCCTATCCTCAATAAAGAATTACGATTCCGTAACAAAAATTTTTTCAATGGTTCTAATCTATTACTCACAGGATTTTGATGCCTCTATTTTTTACTATATTTTCCTGCCGGGGGTTCAGAAACGTTTGCTTCGAATCTCATATATGTGTACTAGTAAAGCTACCTTCATGCAGATATTTTTTGTACAGAGATTTGTATAATTTTTCTGTGTTATTCTGTCCTCAAAGTAATAGTAATATCTGTAAAGCCTAATAGATGGATCTTAGTTACACTTCGTCTCCTTGGCTATTGTGTATTTCAAACATACGTTAAGCTCTCTCCCTTTGTATTTTGTTTCTCAAATTAACTGTTTTTTTTTTCAATTATTTCTGTTACAATTTTTTAAACGAGCACATGTCGCGGTCCGTGCTCTATAGACGATGCAACTTCTGTTGTTTACGTGGTACTGGTCCGATCAATCTGATATTCCTAGCAAAGCACACGTGCCAAATGGTGGAACATATTTCATTTTTTTTTTTTTTTTGACCTGAGCATATCCACTCTTAATTCAGGCCATTGCTTTCTCGCAATGTAATTTTACGTAAATAACCTTTGTACGTCATGACAATCGTCACCTAGGTTAATGCTTTTTGTCATTCTTGATTTTCTATGTGTTATGTTATAGGGTTTCTCAAAATTTCAACTTGATGAAGACATCCTTAGAAATGTCGAAACCGAGGTCAATGTACCAAACAGTTACTTGCAACCAGTTCGCTGTGTTATTCGTATGCTGAAACTTATATACGGTTGCTGTGAAACAGTCATGTTTGAAACTGTACTTATTATTTTTTCTCTGTTGAATCACTCCCCATTGTCTGCAGTAATGGCTGTGAGTGGATACATGTAATTGTATTTTCTGTATAAGGGATAAATTCCTGTTTTTAGAACAAACAAGAATACGACTACACACACACTTCATACTTATTAAATCTTCAGAAATGTGATGTCGGTTGCTAGTGCCACACATTTTCTTCTTTCTGTGAATGGAGCTCTGTCACTGTATTCTTCAATTATTACTTCGTTATTATACTGTTTCGTATGGTAATTTGAGTTTCACATTGTTTGTGATACGAGTGATGCAGTCAGATGAATGTGGCAGCGGCGAATTGCCGAATATCATTGCTCACGTCTGCAATGCGGGCGTACAGAGACAAAGTCGGACTGACAATTGTCATCCTTGCTGCCCCGTTAACGTTGCGTATGCCGTGACAAAACGAATGTAAACTGCGGGCGCCGCTGTCACTGCTATCAGATTAAAATGTGAGTCTCTGGAGTACAGCCCCGCTATTCAATTTTCGCGACGGTTGCACCACTGGTAACCTGACATTTTAGCTAGTCATTAACTGCCGTGCACGAGACAGAAGAGGGCCTGGCCTCTACAACGAGAATGTTCGTATTTCGTCATTCGTGTTAACGATCCCCCTCTCTAGCAGCAAGCAGGAATTATGTGACGTCACCCGCATCAGCTTAGGCCAATGAACAACTAATTTTACGCTTTATGTCAAAATTTTCAGTTTAAATTAATGTAGCTATTAGAAATACAGGGTGTAACGGGTATAAATGCAGGTATTTTTATATGTGGTACCTTAATATGTACACACATCGGTATGTCGGTTGTTTCTTTTGTACATTGATCAGTCTTCCAACAAACACGTTACAGACTTTACGACCTGATGTTTTCTGCATGGCCATAACTGCACCACTAAGTGGGCTACGGCTTGTAGTACAGACTACCCGTTTTTGTTCACATGTCCACACTTCAAGACCTGACCTCCAGTCCAGGGGAGAATAAGTATTAATGTCTGGCTCTTGCCATGTGTCGATGGAGGACGAAAACATATTACACCTAACCTAAAAACTTTCTACTCCTAGTAACTATAATTTTTGATGGGAAAATGATGTAAATACTTCCTTAATGTTGTTTAGTACACCGTTCTCAGTCACCAGTAGCAATACCTGCAGTTACACTAGTTCCACCCTGTATACATGAGGGCAAAGAGCAGAGAAAGTGAAAATTTCTCTTTCTCACTTGAACCGTCTGCTTTTTCCGTGAAAGAAAAATTCAGCGTAAGAGGGCTGTCACGTGTGGTGAATTTTCCAGTAGTTCGTGCTTGAGACGTCGCAGTTTTCTCGCTGACAAAGCCCCCTTGTGGCATGTGCACAATTCTGAACACAAATAATTTTTGTTTTCCCGGATAACCACGCCTGTTCTCAAATTCTACTTGTGATCCTCTTGGTACTTCGTAATAGTGAGCAGTTATTGTTTTACCCTTCGTTAGGTAATCAGTAAAGGGATACAGCCTGTATCTCAAGAATTATCAGCCTTTTTGATGAATGGTCACCAGTCTGTTGTCACCATCTTTTTCTGGTCTGAAGAGGTGGAAGAACATATCACTAGCACTAAAAATCGCCAGACAATGTCTGTTGGTGTCTTGCAAGTCCTTCCAGGCATTGTTGAGTACTTCCATTTCAAACTTGTTTTTAATCAGTAATGAACAAATGTGGCACTCACATTGCACAAAGCTCTCTCATATTCAATTATTGATATAAAATATCTCGTACATCCTCTTAATATGCAAAGATGTGGCTATGGTGAATTCAGTCACTCACTTCTTAACAGTTAGATATGAAGTACCAGATTTCTTTCGACCTTCAGTACGCGAACGAATCCTACACAACATGACTACTCGAAAAACGTGACTGAACGTTTGTGTCCCGCAGATCACCCAATACTGCGCAAAATTACGCAACAAACGCAGAATGTTATTAATACTAGCTGCACTGATGTTTTAAAAAGACTGACATATTAAAAACAGAAACATTTACACTGAATAAAATAGGAGAATCTTAGTTGAGCAAATGAGGGAAAGTGCTTCTATAGGTAGGAATATTGTTGAAACTGAGACTGCTGTCCATTATAAGATAATCTGAGTAGATAAGAGTTTTAACAATCTTGGTTTTGATATACCTTAGAGCAGTGAAAGTGACACAGGAAACAAAGTGAATATTCTCCGTACGGGAACTGGAGTAGTTATCTGAGAAGTAGAATATCAAAAGGTAGTTAGGCTCCGAGCACTGTTAATGGCTGTACCGTAGGATTTGGGCGGAGTGGGGTCTGGTCTCAGGCAGGAGCAGTGGGATTATTTTACCAAAACATTTATTAATAGCAAAAATACTTTCCACAAACGAATTATAAGAGCAGAACGTTAAACGATAATGACAGATCAATGGTATATTACCCAGAGCCAGTACTTGTACAAATTGGGTATCAAATAATGACAAAATAAATTTAAGATTCTATACCATCACTTTATTTTAGATACAGACCTAGTGACACTTAAAGGGAACATCCAACGAGGATAACAAATACAGAATAAAATATTCTTACTCTCAGCCCACAGACGTTACACTCGGGGCCCAGCTCAACGTAGCAGAGTAAATGAATCAAATCAGAATAAGATGTACCTCTACTAGACAGCACCTTCACTAACTACTGGCTACTACTACAATCAACCATGCCACAAATGTGCCTCTGCTATGAACAGCAGTGATCACTAAAAATTCAGAGCTTACAGGTGCTGTATATACAATATGGATTACTCCCTTAGCGTTACAATCAGACAATGTACAGAACTCTGGTTTGAGAAACGTTAACACATGTCAGTGGCGTGTGGAGAAACACCATAGAAGACAGAGTATTTTGCTCTTATGGCCACGCGTTGTAATACAATAATAGTAATGAACCGTTGCACTCAAAACACATACACACCCTATTTCCCTGTACTCAGTACTCGCCGTACACAGCTCTGAGTTTGATCACTTATCAGCTGACATAGTATCACTGCAGGCCAGTACATCACAATCCTACTGCTCCGCTTTTACAGTATTAGTAAAACTAGTCTTCTGCATATCCTGCCGTTCTCTCTTACTAGGGAAAGACACCGACTGCCCTTCTGGTCGACGATGTCCACAACTGCCCCACGTGCTCGTTGGTTCTTGAAACTGCGCGGCTGCACGGGATCCCAGCTGACTCCGTCTTTGTTGCTGGCTACAGTCCTGCATGACCGAGTAAGCAAGCACAAAGTGCGTGGTGGGCCGAGCATAGCCGAGCAGGATACGATGCTATGGTGTCCGAGCATAGAAGCCATGAACGAATCCTAAGTAATATTTGACTCCGCTCGCGGTTGGCCGTGCGGTCTAACGCACGGCTTTCCGGGCGGGAAGGAGCGCCTGGTCCCCGGCACTAATCCGCCCGGCGGATTAGTGTCGAGGTCCGGTGAACCGGCCAGTCTGTGGATGGATTTTGGGCGGTTTTCCATCTGCCTCGGCGAATGCGGGCTGGTTCCCCTTATTTCACCTCAGTTACACTATATCGGCGATTGCTGCGCAGGGAAGTTCTCCATGTACGCGTACACCACCATTACTCTACCACGCAAACATAGGGGTTACACTCGTCTGGTGTGACACGTTCCCCGGCGGGTCCACCGGGGGCCGAACCGCACAATAACCCTGGGTTCGGTGTGGGGTGGCGGAGGGGTGAAGTGGACTGCGGTAGTCGTCGTGGGGTTGTGGACCACTGCGGCTGCGGCGGGGACGGAGCCTCCCCGTCGTTTCTAGGTCTCCGGTTCACATACAATACAATACTATATTTGATTCCACATACATTTAACATGTCTTTTTCGGTGCGCAAATACAGCCAGCCCAGGTTTTTCTGTCTATAGCAATGTAGCGTGAGGTAGTCAGCGTTACAAGAAAAGGACTGAAACCATTGCGTACACATGGAAACCGATGCGTGGAATAAATTTCTATCGGTTGTAGACGAAAACAGCAACTCCAATGAGTACATACCGTGCGGAAACTTGTCTACATTATTTTGTTTCGAGTCGGGTACGAATCATTTAAAGAAACACAGTTTTCAGAAATCTCACACTGATACAGCTCCTTCAGGGATACAGGCAGCAATAAATAGTAGTATAACAACAAATGTGTTGCAATGTACGGTAAAGGTGTGAGACCCTTTAATGCTGTTTGTGGTGATGGTTCAAATGAACTAGGCCAAGAATTAATAGATCTAGGTGCACGTTATGTAGCAATTAGCGTTTCAAATTTAATGTCACATCCCTGTAATATAAATAAATCAAGAACACGATGCTGCAATTTGAAACTAATAATATCTTCTGTTACTGTGGAAGTTTTAATAAAAGTGAAAAGTGAGAAAAGCTATTGCTATAAATGTTATTCGTATATTTTCCTTACGAAGACAGTCATGTCCTAGATATCAGGAATAATATTTATTTTATGTGTACATATTTTCCTGTTAATGTCAGACAGAATAAATCTTCTGTTTTAAAACGATTTATCTCTTCTCTGTGATTCTATTTAAACATCAAATTATTATCTACGTACTGTGTGGTGTTAACTGTTTGACGTAACGGTTCCTGGAAATGTTTCTTTTGTATTAGGAAACACACACACACACACACACACACACACACACACGCGCGCGCTCGCACACACACACACACACACACACACACACACACACACTCATACACACACACACACACACACACACACACACGGAGAGAGAGAGAGAGAGAGAGAGAGAGAGAGAGAGACAGGCATTGGTTTTGTGCAGCACATTTGAGTGAAGCGAGAGAAGGTGAAACATTTATCGAGGACCGGTCATGCTCGGCTATGCTCTTATCCGGAGTCCGGACAACAAACATGGGCGAGTGCGTGACCTATGAGAGTCGTGTAGGACCGGCTACTGGCTGCTCGTACCTCCTTCGAGTGGTAGTCAGACAAACACAGAGCTGTGCAGCACTCTACAGATGACCACCAACCAAATCCCTCTTTCCTGCATTGCAGTGTTCTTGCAGCTCCAACAGCGGTACAATATGATGCTTTACGCCCGTCACGTCATTCCAAAAGGAGTAGAGCTAATTTCCCGTACCAGGCCCGGCACCGACCCCAGACGTTTAGCCATTAAGACCTCTGCTTGGCGCAGACTCTCTACTAGTGGTCGCAGCGTCTTCTCTTCAACGTTCCAACACTTGCAGACCCAGCCCGCTTTGACCAACAACCTCGGCTGTCGCCCCGAGCTTATATCGTTTACCGATGACGGTACAGGTAACAGGACAGGAAGCACCTGTCTCTTCAAAAAATATAGCCCTATGATAAATGATGTCTTAAGCCCGCACCACACAGTGACCTTCTCAGGATGAAGTGCTACTGGCTGGTTTGCGTGTGGACTTCCAGTTGCACATATTCGACAATTCTGTGTACTGATGTATCCTGTCAGATGGAAGTGGGGTTTGTCTGTCCACAAAATCTTCCACGGCCAATCATTGTCCACTTCCATGTGAGCAAGAAATTCTAAAGTAATGGTCTCTCTTGCTGACAGGACAACAGGAAGCAACTCGTGCACATGGGTAATTTTGAATGGATAGCAAAGAAGGATGTTTCGTAGGATTTTACGCACCGTGGTCACGTGTATGTCCAATGTTCGGGCAATTCTCCGTGCGCTACAGTTTGCACACCACCACTCGTCTCCTGCTGCACTGCTGTGGCCGCTGCTTCCACTGACATCGAATAAATTCAAAAAATGGTTCAAATGGCTCTGAGCACTATGGGACTTAACACCTGAGGTCATCAGTCCCCTAGAACTTAGAACTACTTAAACATAACTAACCTAAGGACAACACACACATCCATGGCCGAGGTAGGACTCGAACCTGCGACCGTAGCGGTCGCGCGGTTCCAGACCGAAGCGCCTAGAATAAATTCGTTTCCTCCCTCTACCAGGTTGCACACCAAAAGAACCCGTCTTTTAGAATTTCCGAATCATTTTCTCCAGACTCACGGCAGCAATCGGACTAACGCCTTCAGTGTCCGGAACTTCTGCAGAGCGACTTGTGCACATCATCATTATTGTTATATAGCTTTTCATGCAGAGCGCGATCCTGCATTGAGACAGTCATGGCGAACGTCGCAGACGCAAGAGGAGGAAAAACCGTGTACCCTGCGTGTTTGTACCAACTTCAATGGGTCGTGCGCATAACAGATGTTTTCATTTACGTATTCTGGGACATACAGCGCCATCTATTGATCAATTTACACACTATTTTTTTCTTCTGCCATACGTTTTCTCCCTTCTCTGATAATATTCCGTTGCAATTCGACGTCATTCTGACCAGTGGTGTTATTTCTAAAGCGTTTTGAAAGTTTAATTGTAATCACTCAGTATTTAACAAGTGATGCACTATACAAATTACCAAACTGGGATCGTTATAAACGTTACTCATTAACTGCACGTTGGCAATGGATACAGAATTCTAAGTCCTGTAACACGTAAATGGCTATAAATTTTGAAATCGCGTGAACTGCACTGGATCCCGGTAATTATTCGTCGAAACAGAAAAATGGTTTGTAGGAAGAAGCGTTCTCTAAATGTCCCCTTCCTTCGTATTGATGGTTACTCGTGACTCAATTGTCTTCTAAACAAACCAGTCATGCAAATGAACGAAAGCGCTTATAAATGTCTGACTTGCTTATATCTGAACACTGAAACATCAATAAAAATATAGTCACTGAAAGAAAAAGCATTAAACAGTCTAAAAACGCGCCAAGTTAAGAATGTGAGCATCGTCAGAGCACAAAATCTGTAGTAGAACGTGTCTACCTATGTCTCACCTGATCCCTGGCCCTCAAGTTCCTCTCCGTACGATTTGCAATCCACTCGCTGCTCGTGGCTGTGAAGCGAGAAGTTCCTCCAAGACGTTTCCAGTGCCCTTACCAACTTTGCGAAAACAGCCGTTATCTACACACCGAACGAGTTGTACAGGTTGTCCAGGCGCTAATGTTTTAGAACTGGCAAAGCTGTGTTAATAGACCCGCTATCCTTCACTCAAAGAACAAAAAATACATGATTTCACCAGTTAAACAAAGGACTGAAAGTAGAAACTAACATTTATTAACGCCATCATTCATTCTAATTGACTCACAGAACGCGGAAGAACAGGAGTTACGCTGAAACACATTGGTACACTTGTACTTCCTCGAGGTCTGCTTCTGACACCATAAAGTAATGAGGAGCAGGAATGACGTATGTTAAGTACCTTGAAAGGGATCAAATGGAAACATTTCAAGTGTAGCCTTAGATTAGTCGGCACCAGGGAGGAACGACTAAGTATTTGGAAAAAAAAATGAACTTTATTGGATGCAAAAACAAAGCAATAACCAAAATAAAAGCAAACTTTTGGAAATCATCTTTAAAACTAAAATCATTTGCTGTTTTGGGTGGAGTACGGCGTTACGGCACCCCGTGTGCTGGAGACACTGTGCTCTGCTGGATTACACTCTTAACGCTAATTTTCGTTTACATCCATTATGCAGGTGCCTGTGCACGGCGATTTCCTTTTGCCGAATGGAAAGTGAGGTAAAGGTTTAGGATAAAAAACATACTAAGAAAAACCAAGAGGTTGGTGCAAAACTCATTATGAACTAGAAGGAACAATAAAAATCAGCTGTTGTATAATAGGATGGTGGATCTAAATTTAAATAGCATAAATGACAATATAATCAAGTGGCGACCAAATTTCATTATTTTACATAGAATGATTAAGTGTGTTAGTCGCGAGTGATTAACTCCACGTGTGGGACTCTGTAATCAATGAAATCGGCGATCGAGGACCCTGTAGATCATGCGCCAACCTCACAATGCTGCTCCATAGATGGCGACCTTGTGCACTGTGGATACAGTTGTCACGGACTCGCAGCTGGCAAAGGTCTTTCTGTAGCTCATCCTCCAATCGCTTCCTGGGTCTTCCGATTGGACGAGTACCATCAGGTCTTCCCATAATTACGGCTTTTGCCCGAGAGGTGTCTGGTCTCCTAGCAATGTGGCCTGCCAAGCTTATTCTCCACGCAGGATTCTGTAATAAAAGAAGAAATTAAATTTGCTGTCTAATTCAAAATCAATAAAGCTGCAGTTGTATACCCGCCCTGTAACTTTATTCAAGCATACAAAAAGCAGGAAGAAAAGAATTAAATAAACGTCATTACGTGGCTTTTAATATACTTATCACAAGTATATAGTGCACATTGTTATTTAAGTACGTAACCAGAGAGAGAGACCCTCAGTCACTCGAACCAACCAGGCAAATCGCTTGATATTGAAAACAAAGCAGACCCGAACACGCATAAATCAACTGTCAGCGCCTGCTGCGGGTCTCTGTCAGTCAGAACAAAGCACATTTATGGGTTCGCGCGCACGCCGCACAATGGCGGTTTGCGAATCTGCCCACATCAGAATTTAAATTACTTATTACGAGAGAAGTCTGAATTTACAGGAAATGGCTAATTCACTAAATATACGGGATCATGTGTGGCGCTTTTAAATACTGACAGAAAAATCGTAGGGAAGGATGCGGAAAAAACACATGAAAACATGATCCTATTTAACAGGTCGTTTAAGATATCTCCGCTCTGGCTGCAGCTCGCCTCGTTGCCAGATTCCAAGTTAAGCCGTTCTCACACGATACGAGGCAGCTAACGTTGTGACGTGCACGCGGACGGGACTTTCGACCTCACGAGAGACGGCGCTGTCGGCACGCGGGACGGGTTGATTAACACGATTTGCACTCTCAATCCTCTTCGGCGGACGTTGCCGGCTTAATCTGGCTCGTAGACCACACAGTTTCCTTGCGAAAATTGACGCGCTTAAAATATCTGCGTTAACTCTGTTAGCGGTTGTCGAAGAACAGTGGACAAAACTGCGAAGAAGATTCTAGATTCGTCGATGGTTTGAACAGCGACCTGCTGATACAGAAACACTGCATAATGCTGTACAATGATGTGAGGTGCTTACTATTGGAAGTTATTCGTTAATTCGATTGAAGTTTCGTCTCATTTTCGGTTTTCAATTGAATGTACACTCATGCTCATAAATTAAGGATAGTGCTGATACATGGTGAAACAACGCTCTGGTGGGCGGTTTGCGGGTTTAAATCACCTCGGGGTATGACCATGCTGTGCATTTGACCTGCGGTCGTCGCACGGTGGCGCTGGCAGCAGTTCACATACGCAGATGTGTGTTGGTTCATGATAGAGTACGGTGCAGCGAGTAAGTGTGCAGACGTTTTCAGACATGCTAATGGTGACTGTGTGTTGAAAATGGCTCAAAGAAAATATATTGATGACGTTATGAGGGGTAGAATACTAGAGCGACTGGAGGCTGGTCAGACACAGCAGGTCGTAGCACGGCCCCTCCGTGTGACACAAAGTGTGATCTCAAGATTATGGTAACGATTCCAGCAGACAGGAAACGTGTCCAGGCGCTATAGTACGGGACGTCCACAGTGTATAACACCACAAGAAAACCGATATCTCACCATCAGTGCCCGCAGACGGTCACGGAGTACTGCAGGTAGCCTTGTTCGGGACCTTACCGCAGCCGCTGGAACAGTTGTCTGCAGACCCACAGCCTACAGAAGATTGAACAGACATGGTTTATTCGCCCGGAGAGCTGCAAGGTGCAGTCCACTGACCACTGGTCACAGGATAGCCTGTAAAGCCAGGTTTCAAGAACACAGTACATGGTTATTGGAGCAGTGCTCCCAGGTTATGTTCACGGACAAGTCCTGGTATAGTCTGAACAGTGATTTTCCCCGGGTTTCATCTGGCGTGAACCAGGAACCAGATACCAATCCCTTAATGTCCTTGAAAGCGACCTGTATGGAGGTCGTGGTTTGATGGTATGGGGTGGGACTATGCTCGGTGCACGTACACCCCTGCATGTCTTTGACAGAGGAACTGTAACAGGCCAGGTGTATCTGGACGTCATTTTCCACCAGTATGTCCGCCTTTTCAGGGGTGCAGTGGGTCCCACTTTCCTCCTGATGGATGATAACGCACGGCCCCACCGAGCTGCCATCGTGGACGAGAACCTAGAAACAGAAGATATCAGGGGAATGGAGTGGTCTGCCTGTACTCGAGACCTAAACCCCATCGAGCAATTCTGGGATGCTCTCGGTCGACGTGTCACTGCACGTCTTCAAACTTGTACAACACTTTAGGAGCTCCGATAGACACTGGTACAAGAATGGGAGGCTATACCCCAACAGCTGATCGACCACCTGATCCAGAGTATGCCAATCCGTTGCGCAGCCTGTGTACGTGTACATGGTGATCACATCCCATATTGATGTCGGGGTACATGCGCAGGAAACAGTGGCGTTTTGTAGTATATGTGTTTCGGGACGTTTTTCTCAACTTATCACCAATACCACGGACTTACAGATCTGTGTCGTGTGTGTTCCCTATGTGCCTATGCTGTTAGTGCCAGTTTTGTGTAGTGACACGTTGTGTGACATCACATTTCGCAGTTATCCTTAATTTATGAGCATGAGTGTAGTTAAGGTATAGCGTCTAATGTGCCAACGCCCTTTCCGAGTGCTAATACCGGTTCCCATCAGAGCAACGAAATTAAGCGCTGTCGTACTTGGCTAGCACTTGGGTGGGTCAGCTTGCAGGTCTGCCTAAACCTGTTGGCAAGCAGGGTGCACTCAGCCCTCGTGACGCCTCGTGACGTGACTGGGAAGTGGCGACACCGGTCATAAAAACTGACAACGGCCGGGAGTGCGCGGAGCTGATCACGTGCCCTTCCGTATCCGCATCATGACACGTTGGTCGGTCGGTACCGTTGGGTCTGCAAGGACTGTTCGATCGGTGTTAGTTTGTTTTTATAGCGACTAATATTAGTTTGTACATTCATAATATCCACATTCTCGCTGTTGTCTTGACTATCAATACTATACAATAATGTGCTTCTTCACTAAGCTCTAAAGATCGAGATTCGTTTTGTAATTTCATTCGAATGGAAGAGGAAGTTTTTTTGAAGCTGTCACCATAACTGAGAAAGATATTTACTGGCAAGTCAAACATGAGCTAGTCCATAAACCCACAGACATATATATATATATATATATATATATATATATATATATATATATATACACTCCTGGAAATTGAAATAAGAACACCGTGAATTCATTGTCCCAGGAAGGGGAAACTTTATTGACACATTCCTGGGGTCAGATACATCACACTGACAGAACCACAGGCACATAGACACAGGCAACAGAGCATGCACAATGTCGGCAATAGTACAGTGTATATCTACCTTTCGCAGCAATGCAGGCTGCTATTCTCCCATGGAGACGATCGTAGAGATGCTGGATGTAGTCCTGTGGAACGGCTTGCCATGCCATTTCCACCTGGCGCCTCAGTTGGACCAGCGTTCGTGCTGGACGTGCAGACCGCGTGAGACGACGCTTCATCCAGTCCCAAACATGCTCAATGGGGGACAGATCCGGAGATCTTGCTGGCCAGGGTAGTTGACTTACACCTTCTAGAGCACGTTGGGTGGCACGGGATACATGCGGACGTGCATTGTCCTGTTGGAACAGCAAGTTCCCTTGCCGGTCTAGGAATGGTAGAACGATGGGTTCGATGACGGTTTGGATGTACCGTGCACTATTCAGTGTCCCCTCGACGATCACCAGTGGTGTACGGCCAGTGTAGGAGATCGCTCCCCACACCATGATGCCGGGTGTTGGCCCTGTGTGCCTCGGTCGTATGCAGTCCTGATTGTGGCGCTCACCTGCACGGCGCCAAACACGCATACGACCATCATTGGCACCAAGGCAGAAGCGACTCTCATCGCTGAAGACGACACGTCTCCATTCGTCCCTCCATTCACGCCTGTCGCGACACCACTGGAGGCGGGCTGCACGATGTTGGGGCGTGAGCGGAAGACGGCCTAACGGTGTGCGGGACCGTAGCCCAGCTTCATGGAGACGGTTGCGAATGGTCCTCGCCGATACCCCAGGAGCAACAGTGTCCCTAATTTGCTGGGAAGTGGCGGTGCGGTCCCCTACGGCACTGCGTAGGATCCTACGGTCTTGGCGTGCATCCGTGCGTCGCTGCGGTCCGGTCCCAGGTCGACGGGCACGTGCACCTTCCGCCGACCACTGGCGACAACATCGATGTACTGTGGAGACCTCACGCCCCACGTGTTGAGCAATTCGGCGGTACGTCCACCCGGCCTCCCGCATGCCCACTATACGCCCTCGCTCAAAGTCCGTCAACTGCACATACGGTTCACGTCCACGCTGTCGCGGCATGCTACCAGTGTTAAAGACTGCGATGGAGCTCCGTATGCCACGGCAAACTGGCTGACACTGACGGCGGCGGTGCACAAATGCTGCGCAGCTAGCGCCATTCGACGGCCAACACCGCGGTTCCTGGTGTGTCCGCTGTGCCGTGCGTGTGATCATTGCTTGTACAGCCCTCTCGCAGTGTCCGGAGCAAATATGGTGGGTCTGACACACCGGTGTCAATGTGTTCTTTTTTCCATTTCCAGGAGTGTATATATATTCAGTGGTATCCAAAATTAAAAGAAGAAACCACTGTTTCCCCGTCCTGTGTTTAATTCACGATATAATCATACAAACTGTCAACAGAAGTTCGTACGATCGTGTCCTGCACGGAAGATGGCATTCCGGTCAACGGAAAACCACTCCAACAACGACGTCAGGGCACCTATCAAACGGGGTAATGTTTATCGGATAGTGCCACATCCACACTCGCTGTGTACATGGTCGTAGACTGCGCAGTATGGCACAGAGAAGACGCCTACCAGACTCTCTGCGATGGAGGGCCATAGGAAGAATGGAAACAGTACAGTCGTAAACTCAAGTCGCCCGATGGCTTAACGTGAGTCGTTCCGTTATTTGTCGGATGTGGCGACGGTTAATAGAGATCGAAACTGTTCCCCGAAGACCAGTGCAGGGCCGACCACGTGTGACATCAGAAAGAGAGGACCGTTATTTGGCTGTAAGGGCACGACGGTGCGACCTTAGTACTGCGTAGCAACTGGCATCGTATCTCGCGGCATCCACTGGACGTGTTGTATCGAGGCAGATGTCTAGAGGAGGCTTCGACAGACTGGCATTTACTGTAGGAGACCTGCTGTATATGTGCCCCTGACGCGTCTTCACAGTAGGGAATGTCTAGAGTGCAGTCGTCAAGATGGCACCTATACAGTCGAAGAGTGGGCCATTAATATTTTCGCAGATGAGTCCCGATTTGGTCGGGAGATTGATTCCCAACGGATTCGCATCTGAAGGAAATAACGAAAACGATTCTGAGACCCAAAAATTGTGGTAAGAGACCGATATCGAGGAGGATCGCTAATAGTGTAGGCAGACATTACGTTCACTATTCGAACACCTCTTCATGAAACTGTACGGGTGAATCGGAAAGGTTTTACTGCTGTCACGTAACGTGACAAGGTCTTGGGACTCCAAGAACGGTTCTGGCGAGGTGCTGTGCGGCCAGACTTCGTAGTGGTGGAAGATGGTGCTCGAACTCATAGAGTAATTGATGCTAGAGATGGTCACACCCCACAGTGAGCATATTAACCAATTGTCGGAAAGTGTGTGCAAATCTGTTAAGTTGGAAGAAACAAAGAATATTTTCGTCTATTGTTCTGCATGTTGCAGTTGATTACGTTCTGTATTCTTTGCATTATTTCTGCTTTGCTTTCACCTGTTTGTACTATTTTGTGGCAAATTAAACGCAAACTTTGCAAAATTTCCATTTGTTGCTTTAATGCTGCACATCAGTGTATATAGTTTAAAATAGCAATAATTTCCAGTGTGTAGCTTGTGTTTACGTTCAGACAGACTGGCAGTCGCGTTAAGATATAGGGCTACTGGGGAAATATTCCAGTAGTTGGAACAAGAATTGCAGCAGATATATTATTTACAATACATGACAACTCTCGACGTAATAATTGTATTAAATGATTAAGAAAGACCCAGGATCTTTTAGAAAACAAAAGGCGAAAAAAATTTGGAAGTAAGTGGAAGTGAACTTACGACCTTCCTCTTCACAGCTCCAGCACTCACAACGCTGTCCACCACGCTACAACTTCGACATTATAACCAGGCCTCAATAAATGCTACGCAAAGACTGTATCTACAAATCCCATTCTTTGAAATTTATTTAGCTGCAAGTAGTTACGACTGTGGCCGAGAGATGTCAGCTTGTTACGCATTATGAAATTATCAATCATATTTTGGAAAGAAAATGAGAGTTATTGTGATTATTACGACTGTCATTAATTATTGCTATTTTGTGTATTAATGTGAATGACGATGTGAATGGCAAGTAAGGTATTCAATGAATATTGTTATCCCTATTAACTGAGTACACGTTAGCGTGAGAACTGTGATTGTACAGAAAAAGTATCATTAGAGGAATTTTGTAATAAACTAGCCGCTTTATGGAACTGTGGAAACAAGGAACGTTTCACGATAATTCTATCATTTAAAGAGGGAATTAATTTGATACTTGTGGTTTTTCTAAATTTTTTCATTTAGTAAATTTTCATACAAGTCAGTAAGTTACCATTGGCCAAAGGTTAATGACGCCGTTTAATACTGATATCTGACTGGCTATGATGTATATTAGCCAAGTAGAGGACAGTACATTAGCGCGTATTTTGTGGACTAAGGAATTGCCTGGTGAAGTCTAAAGTCAGTTTATAGCTCAGCCATCATCGTGTTCGGATAAGGATATAAGGGGCTCTGAACAGGGTGATAATTTTGCAGAATGATGATTAAAATTTGACCGACGAGTACCGCCAAGTGGAACCGAACGTGTGACAAAAACTCCGATTTTAATATGTAAACTGTGACTTCTGAATAACAAAAATCCGCGTGGCAGGTTACACAAGCCGTGACCGCAAATTGAACATTCGTAGTGGTCAAATTGTATAATGTTTGAGGAAGCATTCTGCCACAGATAATCTGTTTGTCCGCAGCTCGTGGTCGTGCGGTAGCGTTCTCGCTTCCCACGCCCGGGTTCCCGGGTTCGATTCCCGGCGGGGTCAGGGATTTTCTCTGCCTCGTGCTGACTGGGTGTTGTGTGCTGTCCTTAGGTTAGTTAGGTTTAAGTAGTTCTAAGTTCTAGGGGACTGATGACCATCGATGTGAAGTCCCATAGTGCTCAGAGCCATTTGAACCATTTTGATAATCTGTTTGGTAATCTTTTTGGTAACGGGTTCGACTCCTTACTCTAAAATGGATATTACGGGTGCCTGATTGTGTGGGAAATTTTGAAACTAGAACGTAAGATTGGTATGGGCTTAGCAGTGTTCTTTTGTATCAAACAAGGGCCAATATATCGAATTTTGACTCACAAACTACTTTTCAATCAATCCGGATACTGAAAACATTTGATGCACCCGTTGGATTCGTATAATGCTACTGATTCAAATGCAGCTTTTGCAGTAGAGGAAGATCATTTGGCCGGCCGGAGTGGCCGTGCGGTTCTAGGCGCTACAGTCTGGAGCCGAGCGACCGCTACGGTCGCAGGTTCGAATCCTGCCTCGGGCATGGATGTGTGTGATGTCCTTAGGTTAGTTAGGTTTAATTAGTTCTAAGTTCTAGGCGACTGATGACCTCAGAAGTTAAGTCGCATAGTGCTCAGAGCCATTTGAACCATTTTGAACATCATTTGTTTTTAACAGAGGAAGCGTGTGAGTGAAAATTATTTCTGGAGGACGAGTACATGGAAACAACGACGTTGCAACTGGATGACTGTGTAAAAAGTGTGGTGTTGCTCTACGTTGAGAAGACTGATTAGAAGTCTGCCACACTACGCAGTCACACTAGCTGTTAAATGAAACAATCATACTAGCTGATATGTGCTAAATCTGATTTAACAGCAGCCAGTATGGTATTCAAATGCGATGTCCTTGGACATTTTCAGCATCTCTAAAACAATATTCATCACGGTGCAGTTTGAACACCATCTCTGAACTCACTAGAGCCAAAACCTTCGTATAAACTAGAGTCAAAACCTTCGTATAACCCTAGCGGGGAAATGGTGTACCTATGTCATTTTTGTGACGTAAGTGTCTTTTTATCTCTCCTAAAAAAATCCTAATTTTATAAAAGTAGTTGTTTTACATCCTCTGTATGGCTATTAGCCTCATATTAAGAACAGATGTCTGTAATCCGTGTAATTCTTTTCCGACTATCACGATGTTGTTGAAGTCGGCAGGAGACAGTCCAGTCATAGCAATACAGCGTTAGTAGACTCACATAGATTATACTACCAAAGAAGGTATTTTTGGTGTCTTCTAGGGTTGAAAGCTGGTGCAGCCGTTTGAGGCGTCAGATCAAATACATTGTAGAAGTCACAGGTATACCGGAGCAGTTGCAAGGTGCTCCTTCAGAAGGTCATATGTGGACTAGCCAATCCCTCGTATGAATGGAACAGGCGTACATCGACAAGAGATGTTACTACTGCTGGTCAGTGACTATAGTTCCTCCTCTCGAATAGTCTGACGTTTTCAGAAAGCGATGTTGTTGCGTTTGTCTCTTGCTGGCGTTAGGTACAATGGAATTCAATTAACGAAAGACGGATAAGCCGACGAATCAGAAATGACCTCTTCCTACAGTAAATAAAATTCCTCGTGTACCACAATTTCGTTTATTAAGTGCTACCTGTTTCATAAGGTTAATCGTCGTTCGTTATTTTAACAAGGACAATCATATCCGTATGGCAAAGGGATAAACCGGAAGCTTAGAATCGAGAGATGTTATATAATTCGTGCGGGGCTCTTTTTATGTGCTGTTTAGCTTCTAGCTACTGTATATATCTTGCGAGGATCCAATGTCAATTTGAGAACGTAAAAATAAGTGCTTTTCTTCAGAGAGATTGGGTGAATGTCAGAATTTTCTTTGGGGATATACAAAGGAAAAACTGAAGTAATAAAGGCTGATAGTAGGGGTTATAGTTACATTGGTAAGATCTAAATTCAGGGATACACAGATAAGAAATCAACATAATTTATGTCTAGTGACCGAAGCAAGGGATGTGTAAAAAGCAATTGGAATAGGCGAAGAAAGATATCTTTAACAGAAAATATCTAATATTGACATAAAACTAAGGAATAAGCTTCCAATACAGCATATCTGGTGAAAAAATGGCATTTTATGACAGTAAAACATGGACTGCAAAAAATTGAAGTATGATCTGGAAGCATGTGAAATACAGTTCCACAGAAAGATATTAAAATTTAAATAAACCAGTCAAACACAAAATAGGAATGTGCTATAGAATATGTGAATAAGTCTTTGAGAAATCGTTGCTAAATAAAATGATATGTTAGTGAAACACTGACTAATTATTATCATGTCATTTGACGCAGCACTACTTGTAGGCAGCCAGTGCGAATGCTGCTCTTTTCACAAATTTTTACGGCTAGCATTTGGCCCGCAGGCGGAGAACAGGTGGCGGCGTAAATTTTCTGATCAACAGAATTTGCGCCAATCCCCTGCATTAAATTTTAAACCATTTCACAGAGTGTCAAAATGTGAGGGCATGCTGCAGTGTTGATGGTGAACAAGACGTCAAACTCGGTGGCCCCTTTGGGCTATGCGCTAGCATCCCCTCTCATTTCTCACCCCTCCCCCCAACCCCACACACAGTCCTTTTATTTATTTATTTATTGTTCCGTGGGACCAAATTAAGAAGTAGTCTCCATGTCGTGGAACGAGTCAATACATAAAATTACAACGCGATAGTAGAAACAGATAAAATGAAATATAAGAAACATATTCAGGCGACAATTCGTAAGTTTAAATAAAGAAAATCAAAAATGTAACACTGGAATTTGTTTAATTTTTCAGCTCTTCCAGGAGCTCCTCGGCAGAATAGAAGGAGTGAGCTATTAGGAAACTCTTCGGTTTAGTCTTAAAAGTGTTTGGGCTATTGCTAAGATTTTTGAGTTCTTGTGGTAACTTATTGAAAATGGATGCAGCAGAATACTGCACTCTTTTCTGCACTAGAGTCAAGCAAGTGCATTCCACATGCAGATTTGATTTCTGCCTAGTATTAACTGAGTGAAAGCTGCTAACTCTTGGGAATAAGCTAATATTGCTAACAACAAACGATATTATAGAAAATATATCTGTGAGGGCAATTTCAGAATTCCCAGTCTATTGAATAGGGGTCGACAAGAGGTTCTCGAACTTACACCACTCATAGCCTTTTTGAATCAGAAGAAGGACCCCAAAAAATAATACCATATGACATAAGCGTATGAAAATATGCGAAGTAGACTACTTTTCGTGTTGAACTGTCACTTATTTGAGATACTGTTCTAATGGTAAATAAAGCAGCATTTAGTTTCTGAACAAGATCCGGAACATGGGCTTTCCACAACAGCTTACTATCTATCCGAACGCCTAGGAATTTGAACTGTTCCGTCTCGCTTATAATGTGCCCATTCCGTCTGATCAAAATATCGCTTCTTGTTGAATTGTGAGTTAGAAACTGTAAAAACTGAGTCTTACTGTGATTTAGCATCAAATTATTTTCCACAAGTCACGAACTTATTTCATGACCTACATTATTTGATACTGTTTCAATATTACACACAAGATCCTTCACTACCAAGCTGGTGTCATCAGCAAACAGAAATATTTTTGAATCACCTGTAATACTAGAAGGCATATCATTTATATAAATAAGAAACAGCAGTGACCGCAGCACCGACCCTTGGGGACCGCCCCACTTAACAGTGCCCCATTGGGACTGAACATCATTACCAGTCTCAATATTGCGGAGAATTACCTTCTGCTTTCTGTTCTTAAAGTAAGAGGCGAACCAGTTGTAAGCTACTCCCCTTACTCCATAATGGTCCAACTTCTGCAGTAATATTTTGTGGTCAACACAGTCAAAAGCCTTTGTTAAATCAAAGAAAACACCTAGCGTTCGCAACCTTTTATTTAATCTGTCCAAAACCTCACAGAGAAAAGAGAATATAGCATTTTCAGTTGTTAAACCATTTTTAAAACCAAACTGTAGATTTGACAGCAAATTATGTGAATTTAAATGATCCAGTAACCTTGTATATACAACCCTCTCGATGACTTTAGCAAACACCGATGGCATAGAAATAAGTCTATAATTGTCAACATTATCCCTGTCTCCCTTTTTATAAAATGGCTTCACTACCGTGTACTTTAATTGGTCAGGAAACCGACCACTCCTAAAGGAAAAGTTACAGTTTATAGATGTAAAAACACCACGTAAAACGCTTTAATTACAATAGACATGGTTTTAAATGGTTTTATACCAGGTTTATTTGGTTGATTAAATTCATGAATGCCGCAAAATCGTTGTGCCCTGGGGTAGTGAAACACAGATATATAAGAGCCTCCAGAAAATTCTTCCATTGACTAGAGATTCAGTGTAATGACCTATGTACAGCAAACTGAATCATATTTGTCATATCAAATGATCTCCAAGTTCAAGCTCTGGGAAAGTACTATTATGTTTTGTTCGATGAAGTAATATGTTTTAATATAAGTAAATTTTGTTGCCTTGCAAACAGGAAGTAATCCTTTTGAATAACACTTTTGAATTAAAAAGAGCAGCATTACACAATAACTGTGAATTATGAGGCCGAAATATAAAAAAGTCTCCAGAGTAATTTTTTTATGATAAATTTTCCACAATCTATACAATGGTGCCATTGAAATCCGTCATTAAACTGTTTTAAATCAGCTTCTTGTTTTAAACCAATGTTACTGAACTGTTTCAAACCACGAAAGTGGTATCAATTACAGAAGGCTTGCACTAAGCCGCGAGCCACACGGGATTCTTCATTCATCGGAAAGCTCCATATCTAAGCATGTTTTCATCATTTTGCAAACCAAGAACCTTCTCAGTAGGAATAAACACAGATTCATCGAACACTGAACCTGTGGAAATGTTTGTCCATTTGATCGAGAAGGCAGTAGGTAGCGACGATCAGGATGATTCCTTGTTCGGAAGACGTTGGATGCTGCTTCGTTAGGTCACGAAGTGACCATAATACCGGCTTACCATACATAGGCGAAGCGTAGTGACTGGACAGAGAACTTCCTAACAGACAGAACGAAGCATATCATTGTTAACGGAGCGATATCCGTCATATCTGAAAATTTGTGCTATTTATGCAACACATTTTCATTCTGAAAGCAGGCTGGATTTACACTGGATTCCAATAGACGATATTATTCCCCACTTTTGCCGGCCGGAGTGGCCGAGCGGCTCTAGGCGCTTCAGTCTGGAACCGCGCGACCGCTACGGTCGCCGGTTCGAATCCTGCGTCGGGGATGGATGTGTGTGATGTCCTTAGGTTAGTTATGTTTAAGTTGTTCTACGTTCTAGGGGACTGATGACCTCAGATGTTAAGTCCCATAAAGCTCAGAGCCATTCCCCGCTTTTGGCTGCAAACCCCTGGTTTTCAGTCGGCATGAGTGGCCGTGCGTTTCTAGGCGCTTCAGTCTGGAACCGAGCGACCGCTACGGTCGCAGGTTCGAATCCTGCCTCGGGCATGGATGTGTGTGATGTCGTTAGGTTAGTTAGGTTTAAATAGTTCTAAGTTCGAGGCGACAGATGACCTCAGAAGTTAAGTCGCATAGTGCTGAGAGCCATTTGAACCAGACTGGTTTTCAGCATAATTTCCATTCGATGCGACGGCCTTCCGCCACCTTACAGGAGGGGCCCATATGGCCGCGTGGTACCATTCTACTGGTCGACGTCAGAGCCAACGTCGTTCTGCATCAATAGGCTCCCCATCATCCCTCGAAATACATCCTTAATGAGGCAAACTGATGCCGGAAGGTGCGAGATACGTGCTGTGGGATGGATGAGAAGGAACAATCCAGGGATGCCTTGGGCTGTCTTGCAGAAGTTCGTTTCCATTCTTGTGGCGTACACTCTGGAGTCGTTTCTACAGTCTCCTGAGGGTAGCACTATAAACTTGCGAGTTGATCGTTGCACCAGTAGAGAGGACATCAAACCGAATTACCCCTTCAGAGTCCTATGTCGTCATGACTTTACCGGCTGAGGATCCCGCTTTTAACTGTTTCTTCGGAGGACAGGTAAAAAACGGAAATGAGCGTTTGGCGTCATTGGCCAGGAGGCCCCTTGTGGGGCAGGTCCGGCCGCCTTGGTGCAGGTCTTCTTACATTCGACACCACATTGGGCGACCTGCGCGCCGGATGGGGATAAAATGATGAGGAAGACAGCACAACACCCAGTCTCTGAGCGGAGAAAATCCTCGACCTAGCCGGGAATCGAAACCGGTCCCGTAGGACGGCAATCCGTCACGCTGACCACTTCTTTTTTTTTTAATCTCATTTTGTTCGCTTTTGTTCGTTCCATCTGCTCGGGGCGGACGTCGTAAGACATCCTTTTATGCTCGTTGTTCATCGATTAACTCAGTTTTTTTATTACAGAGGGCACGTAACCCTCTGACCGAACACGCTGAGCTACCGTGCCGGCTGGCCACTCAGCTATCGGGGCGGACCAGTGGAGAGGGGGTGTGGCGCCAGTCCATGGATTGATATTCTATTTCTAGTTCGAAGTGATCCACCCGTGTCCCTAAATTGTGCGATAAGTTCTTGCAAATTAGGCTTGTAGTACCACAATTTTTCTAAAACAATTACAGCAGCTGAATAATTAATTTTGTTTCCATAAAATGTTAAAGCTAAATCGTCGATGCGTTGCTGTGAAGTAGGAACCAGGAAGGCCAGGCGCAGGTCGTCAGGATAGTTTCTGATATGGTCCCAGTTTCCATAAAAAAAATTCCAACGCAGACATTACCTGTGAACAATAATCTTTATTTAAAATGTAACCGTACCTTTTCGTTTACAAAACGTCATATACACTCTGTTCCTCACTACAAATGTTACATATTTTACTTCACTCTGAATAACATCATTTTTAGCAGGCTCATCTGCAGCTATCTCCAATCCCAAATAAAACGGTTTGACACCTTGAAACAATTTATTCTTACATTTACATTGATTCTCCAAATCAGTCCATGACTTTACTTTAGTTATATCAGCACTAGTCTCCGGCTTAGAATACGTAACAAATTTAAAACCTGTGACTGTTAATGTCAAAAACAAGCCGGGTATGGTTATTAAACATAGAGGACTTGTCATATTTGTGTCCAATGACTTTATTATCGGTGACGAAGCTCTCATTACACGTCTGAATGTAGTACATGCCGATTGTCATATAATCCATTGTTTAAATGTTAAGGAGGAAATGGCGTCGGACACGTCGGACGTGGACGCCGAAGCGGAGACTATTTGCATATCGTCGGATGAAGACGATGAGTCGGTATCGCCGTGCACGTCCGAGGCGTTGGATACGCCGACGGAACATTCTCACTAGGCCATATTTCGGGAGAATGTGTAAATGGCGTACGGAGTATACTCAGTCCGACGGTCTTCGATTTGAATATGGGAAAATGGGTACTACAGAGAAATATGACGACGTTCGACAAAAAATTGTTTCGATCAGCCTCGCAACGCGCTAACAATTCCGCACAGATGGTCCTCTTTTGCTCTTCATGGTCTTCTGTTAGGTGGGCGCACACGCCTCTCAATATCCCAAATGGGATATACTTGAGTAGCGAGGTGTTTCAGTGTGATCCGTGGATAACGTGGAATGAGAGAGTCAGCACGTTGCAACGTTGCAGGAGTTATAGCTGTGTTCGGCTGGCCGGCACACGCAAGATCGGACAGGTTTGCGCGAGCTTGTTGCAGTGATGGCAGACGCCTTGCCCAACGAGTCACTGTGCCTTTGCACGCTGCCAGGTCTGATCAGACACTCTGAAAGCTCCCATGTGGTGCTCTGCTTGGAACGGAGCCATTCTGAAGGCTGCGCATAGTGTAGTCACCTACCGGAATTTCATGAAACTATAGGGGCTGAATCGGGAATATTCCGCGACGTCCCACAACAAATTCCGCATTCGATATTGGATGAGAAATAAAAATGAATTGCATTAATTGAATGCCCATCTTACTGCTTTCATACACTAGTGGCCATTAAAATTGCTACACAAAGAAGAAATGCAGATGATAAACGGGTATTCACTGGACAAATATATTATACTAGAACTCACATGTGATTATATTTTCACGCAATTTGGGTGCATAGATCCTGAGAAATCAGTACCCAGAACAACCACCTCTGGCCGTAATAACGGCCTTGATACGCCTGGGCATTGAGTCAAACAGAGCTCGGATGGCGTGTACAGGTACAGCTGCCCATGCAGCTTCAACACGACACCACAGTTCATCAAGAGTAGTGACAACCGTATTGTGACGAGCCAGTTGCCTGGCCACCATTGACCAGACGTTTTCAATTGGTGAGAGATATGGAGAATGTGCTGTCCAGGGCAGCAGTCGAACATTTTCTGTATCCAGAAAGGCCCGTACACGACCTGCAAGATGCGGTCGTTCATTATCCTGCTGAAATGTAGGGTTTCGCAGGGCTCGAATGAATGGGTGAGCCACGGGTCGTAACACATCTGAAATGTATCGTCCAGTGTTCAAAGTGCCGTCAATGCAAACAAGAGGTGACCGAGAGGTGTAACCAATGGCACCCCATACAATCACGCCGGGTGATACGCCAGTATGGCGATGACGAATCACGCTTCCAATGTGCGTCCACCGCGATGTCGCCAAACATGGATGCGACCATCATGATGCTGTAAAGAGAACCTGGATTCATCGGAAAAAATGACGTTCTCCACCCAGGTTCGTCGTTGAGTACACCATCGCAGGCGCTCCTGTCTGTGATGCAGCGTCAAGGGTAACCGCAGCCATGATCTCCGAGCTGATAGCCCATGCTGCTGCAAACGTCGTCGAATTGTTCATGCAGATGTTGTCTTGCAAACGTCCCCATCTGTTGACTCAGGGATCGAGACGTGGCTGCACGATCCGTTACAGCCATGCAGACAAGATGCCTGTCATCTCGTCTGCTATTGATACGAGGCCATTGGGATCCAGCACGGCGTTCCGTATTACCCTCCTGAACCCACCGATTTCATATTCTGCTAACAGTCATTGGATCTCCACCAACGCGAGCGGAAATGTCGCGATACGATAAACCACAATCTCGATAGGCTACAATCCGACATTTATCGAAGTCGGAAACGTGATGGTACGCATTTCTCCTCCTTACACGAGACATCACAAGAACGTTTGACCAGGCAACGCCGGTCAACTGCTGTTTGTGTATGGGAACGGTGCTCATGTCAGCACGTTGTAGGTGTCGCCACCGGTGCCAATCTCGTGTGAATGCTCTGAAAAGCTAATCATTTGCATATCGCAGCATCTTCCTCCTGTCGGTTATTTTTCGCGTCTGTAGCACGTCATCTTCGTGATGTAGCAATTTTAATGGCCAGTAGTGTATATTGCTCCGGTGTAAAGACACCTTGGATGTGTTCCAATATGCTGCATGAGTATGAGATTTCAGCAGCTGGGCTACGGTACGGCTGGCCTATGTGACAGAACACGTGTTCCGCAGGTGCGTCGCTGGTGTACGTGACGCCCGCCGAGGTGACGGCGGCGCTGCCGCTGGACCTGGCAGCGGAGTCGCGGCTGCCGCTGACGCTGCTACGGCTGCGGACGCTGCCTGCCGACGCCTCCGCGCGCTTCCGGGCCAACAGCTCGCTGCCCTCCTGGCTGCACCTCGACTCCAACTCTGGCCGCCTCTACCTGGTAGCCGCTCCCCAGTTCGCAACACGAGGTTTGTAATAACGACTGTGGTTTTCGGAATTTACGCCCCCTCTTCTAGTTAGTACCCTGGAGATGCGTACCCCTTGCTTTTCTATTCATTTTTTTTAAAATTACTGTCTGATTCAGTCTGGGGCCATACAAACAGTATTACTACCGATTACTTCCTCTTAAGAAGTCATAATCACATGTTCTGTTCAAAAAGAGAGGAAAAGGGGGGAAAGTAAAATACCAACCTCGATATCTCACCGATCCTTCCCTTCAATTAGAATTTTGCCTGTTCCATCAAACACAATGGAAGTTATTATTTGATATCTTAACAAAGGTCCTGCCATCGTGCCCATATTTCCTTCCAATGTTTCCCAGATCTTCCTCTCTGTGCTGTGTTCAATTTACGTCAAGCTTTAGAATCACCTTACTTTGTGCTTTGATTACATTATTCTATTCAGATTACTTACTTACTTACTTGAGTTACGCGACAGACCGTGAATCATAAGCGCCCGGGTTCGATTCCCGGCTGGGTCGGAGATTTTCTCCGCTCAGGTACTGGGTGTTGTCCTAATCATCATCATTTCATCCCCATCGACGCACAAGTCGCCGAAGTGGCGTCAAATCGAAAGACTTGCACCCGGCGAACTGTCTACCCGACGGGAGACCCGAGTCACACGACTTACTTGCTTCAGTTTATCGCAAGCACAAGAAAATGAATTAATGCAAAAAGGAAAGACATAAAAAGAAATACAGAATTAATCAGAGTAGGACCACAGAAATAAATGCTCAGGCTCTGTAGTGTAAGGTGCTTTAATAGGCCACCCAGAGAAAGCGAACTTTGAGTTGAAAAATTTGTTACATAAAACAAATAGAAAATTATTTACGAATGTGAACTTACGAAATCAAATGGTTAAAACATCGCCTTCAACAAGGGATTCTAGTTGTGGAAACAACCAGCTACAAGCACTCACTGAATGCTAACACAGGCCGCCTGGCATCAGCTTTACACAAGACCTTGCAACAACGTGGACAGAAATTAAAAAAAAAAAATACAATTGCCACACATAAAATATTTCAATAAGTCACTGAGGCAATATAGATCACCCTTTTAAAGAAAACTCACCAGAGCTCGGGACCATATGTGCATTTCGACCAACACTTTGATTAATAATTACGATCATTACGTGCGATAAAACACGTGACTGCCCAAACGCTCAGGGAGTAGCACGACTTAAAAAATTGTCTGTAAAACAAATGAAGCTTTAAACTAAACTGTCGAATATAATAAAGGCTCAATCTAAAATTTTAAATAGCTGTACTAACTGTAGTCGCTCTGTTCCCAAACAATTACGAGTGGACACAGTTCTGAATTAAATGAGCCAGAATATGCTTTAAAATAGTAGCAGACAAATCAAGCTGTACGCGGTTTGGCACTGCTACTTTACGATTTCAAAAAGTAGAATACAATTTTGCAAAACTAGTACCATTGCATAAACAGCACAACAAGGTGTGAGTTACTAACACCTCATTACAGTTAAACCTTAGCACTGACGATATTAAGGGAGAGCACCAATTTCAAGCAGTTATCTCGACGAAAGGAAGAAACCATTTTCATGTAAACCAGTCGATGCTCACCATTTTAGAAATGCAGCACTGTAGCTTCCACAAATAGGTTCAACGAGTCAGTGACTCATGAACTGTGAATGCTCGACAACCGTGAAGATAGTATTTAGCAGACGTCTCGACTTATTCAAACAGAACGCACCCTGCTCCTTTTACTTTAGACCGTGAACGCCACCGCATACCGCGGCTATAAAGGACCGGTGCCTTCTAAATTTCAGTGGGGCAATGCATAAGCAACATACTGTGTCCCAGTGCAAGCACCTGGTGCGACTACATGAACTCAAAATGAAAGCACTGAAGAAACCTAACACTTAAGCGAAGGCACAAGGCAGAGTGCGGCGGTAGACTCACTCCGCGCCTGCCCCCGTTCCTACTTCAACCATCGATGGCACGATTCGCCCGGTTCCTAGCGGACAGCCATACATGCATCCACGAGGTGGAAGCAAGCCTTTGGGGTCAAGTACGGACTGGGTCACTCTCCTCATCTAATTTTCATCACTTATCTATAAGATCACATCTCAAATGCTTCGATTGTCATTTTTTCCGGGATTTCCACAGACCATGATTCATTTCTATACGATGTTGTGCTCCGGCTTTTTATGTCCTCCGTGCTTCGTCCGTCGCATATCTTTAACTTCACTTTGTCTACTTCGTGGTCCGCAATTCTGATGTTAAATTCTGCAATCTCATTTCTGCCACTTCTAAGGATTTTCTTCTTTCTTCAGGTTCATCTAAATCAATAATCTGTACTCATTAGATTGGTTCTGCCATTCAGCAGGTCGTGCAATTCACCCTCACGATCGCCGAGCACAGCACTGTCAACTGCGAAACTTATCATCGATATCCTTTCACTCTGAATTGTAATCCCACTCATGAACGTTTCTTTAATTTCCTTTATTGAGTAGGCGAAAGACTACATCCATGTCTTTATAATCTGAGCGCTTCGATCTTGGTATTCCATTCTTACTTTTCCGTCTTGTATATATTGTATCTTACTCTCCTTTCCCTATTGTCTACACCTATTTTTCAAAGAATTTCTAATATATTGTGCCATTTTACACTGTCGAACGCTGTTTCTAGGTCAACAAATTTTATGAACAAGTCTTTTACTCAATCTTTTTTCGATTATCAATCACACCGTCAGAATTGCTCTGTGGTACCTTCACCTTTCCTAAACCCAGCTGGTCGTCATCTAACAGATTCATATTTCTCCTTTCCACTCATCTATGTATTATTGTTGCCAGACACTTTGCTGTTTAAGGTGTTATGCTCATTCTGTAAAAGATCTCTTATGTGCCCTTGGTAGCTGCGGGATCGTGTTATCTTTCGAATGTCTATGACGCGTCTCCATTCTCACAACTTAAATAGTCCTTTCGTTGCAATTTCCTTAATGATCTCAGTAATTCTGAAGAAACGTTATCTATGCCTGCGGCCTTATTTTAACAAGTCTTCCAAAGGTTTGTTAAAATTTCGACTCGCATTTCTTCTTTTGTCACGTCAGACAGTTCCTCCCCCTGCTCCTCGTAGTGCTCTTTACTACACTCTTTCCATCTATTCGCTCTCTTTTCTACGGTTAACAGAGGGATTCTTCATGCACTTTCAATGTTGACGCTCGTTTATCGACCGTTGTTTCACCTTTTCTGTATGCCAAATCAGTCCATAATACGACCATTTAGTTTTTAATTTATCCCCATTTTTCCAGCAGCCTTTTCATCTTAGATTCCTTATACACTCCTGGAAATGGAAAAAAGAACACATTGACACCGGTGTGTCAGACCCACCATACTTGCTCCGGACACTGCGAGAGGGCTGTACAAGCAATGATCACACGCACGGCACAGCGGACACACCAGGAACCGCGGTGTTGGCCGTCGAATGGCGCTAGCTGCGCAGCATTTGTGCACCGCCGCCGTCAGTGTCAGCCAGTTTGCCGTGGCATACGGAGCTCCATCGCAGTCTTTAACACTGGTAGCATGCCGCGACAGCGTGGACGTGAACCGTTTGTGCAGTTGACGGACTTTGAGGGAGGGCGTATAGTGGGCATGCGGGAGGCCGGGTGGACGTACCGCCGAATTGCTCAACACGTGGGGCGTGAGGTCTCCACAGTACATCGATGTTGTCGCCAGTGGTCGGCGGAAGGTGCACGTGCCCGTCGACCTGGGACCGGACCGCAGCGACGCACGGATGCACGCCAAGACCGTAGGATCCTACGCAGTGCCGTAGGGGACCGCACCGCCACTTCCCAGCAAATTAGGGACACTGTTGCTCCTGGGGTATCGGCGAGGACCATTCGCAACCGTCTCCATGAAGCTGGGCTACGGTCCCGCACACCGTTAGGCCGTCTTCCGCTCACGCCCCAACATCGTGCAGCCCGCCTCCAGTGGTGTTGCGACAGGCGTGAATGGAGGGACGAATGGAGACGTGTCGTCTTCAGCGATGAGAGTCGCTTCTGCCTTGGTGCCAATGATGGTCGTAAGCGTGTTTGGCGCCGTGCAGGTGAGCGCCACAATCAGGACTGCATACGACCGAGGCACACAGGGCCAACACCCGGCATCATGGTGTGGGGAGCGATCTCCTACACTGGCCGTACACCACTGGTGATCGTCGAGGGGACACTGAATAGTGCACGGTACATCCAAACCGTCATCGAACCCATCGTTCTACCATTCCTAGACCGGCAAGGGAACTTGCTGTTCCAACAGGACAATGCACGTCCGCATGTATCCCGTGCCACCCAACGTGCTCTAGAAGGTGTAAGTCAACTACCCTGGCCAGCAAGATCTCCGGATCTGTCCCCCATTGAGCATGTTTGGGACTGGATGAAGCGTCGTCTCGCGCGGTCTGCACGTCCAGCACGAACGCTGGTCCAACTGAGGCGCCAGGTGGAAATGGCATGGCAAGCCGTTCCACAGGACTACATCCAGCATCTCTACGATCGTCTCCATGGGAGAATAGCAGCCTGCATTGCTGCGAAAGGTGGATATACGCTGTACTAGTGCCGACATTGTGCATGCTCTGTTGCCTGTGTCTATGTGCCTGTGGTTCTGTCAGTGTGATCGTGTGATGTATCTGGCCCCAGGAATGTGTCAATAAAGTTTCCCCTTCCTGGGACAATGAATTCACGGTGTTCTTATTTCAATTTCTAGGAGTGTATAACATCACATCTCAAATGTTTCGATTGTCATCTTTTCCGGGATTTCTACAGACCATGATTCATTTCTATACGATGTTGTGCTCCGGCTTTTTATGTCCTCCGTGCTTCGTCCGTCGCATATCTTTAACTTCACTTTGCCTACTTCGTGGTCCACAGTTCTGATGTTAAATTCCGCAATCTCATTTCTGCCACTCCTAAGGATTTTCTTCTTTCTTCAGGTTCATCTAAATCAATAATCTGTACTCATTAGATTGGTTCTGCCATTCAGCAGGTCGTGCAATTCACCCTCACGATCGCCGAGCACAGCACTGTCAACTGCGAAACTTATCATCGATATCCTTTCACTCTGAATTGTAATCCCACTCATGAACGTTTCTTTAATTTCCTTTATTGAGTAGGCGAAAGACTACATCCATGTCTTTATAATCTGAGCGGTTCGGTCTTGGTATTCCATTCTTACTTTTCCGTCTTGTATATACTGTATCTTACTCTCCTTTCCCTATTGTCTACACCTATTTTTCAAAGAATTTCTAACATATTGTGCCATTTTACACTGTCGAACGCTGTTTCTAGGTCAACAAATTTTATGAACAAGTCTTTTACTCAATCTTTTTTCGATTATCAATCACACCGTCAGAATTGCTCTGTGGTACCTTCACCTTTCCTAAACCCAGCTGGTCGTCATCTAACAGATTCATATTTCTCCTTTCCACTCTTCTATGTATTATTGTTGCCAGAAACTTTGCTGTTTAAGGTGTTATGCTCATTCTGTAAAAGATCTCTTATGTGCCCTTGGTAGCTGCGGGATCGTGTTATCTTTCCGAATGTCTATGGCGCGTCTCCATTCTCACAACTTAAATAGTCCTTTCGTTGCAATTTCCTTAATGATCTCAGTAATTCTGAAGAAACGTTATCTATGCCTGCGGCCTTATTTTAGCAAGTCTTCCAAAGGTTTGTTAAAATTTCGACTCGCATTTCTTCTTTTGTCACGTCAGACAGTTCCTCCCTCTGCTCCTCGTAGTGCTCTTTACTACATTCTTTCCATCTATTCGCTCTCTTTTCTACGGTTAACAGAGGGATTCTTCATGCACTTTCAATGTTGACGCTCGTTTATCGACCGTTGTTTCACCTTTTCTGTATGCCAAATCAGTCCATAATACGACCATTTAGTTTTTAATTTTTCCTCATTTTTCCAGCAGCCTTTTCATCTTAGATTCCTTATACTTCCTAATTATTTCGTTCGTCAGTGACGTATACTGCTATTCTGTTATTTTTTTTCCTGAACATCTTCGTACTTCTTTTTTAGTCAATAAACTGAAGTTTTTTTTTGTTCCTCAAGATTTCTTCGCAGTGAGCTTTCTTGTGTTCATATTTGCATATCCCGTTACTGTGGTAGACCTGTTTAGTGATGTCCATTCCTTTTCATCTGAACTGCCTACTTTGGAATTCATTATCACTCACATGGCGAGTTAGAGATCTTCAGATGCATCATATCATTCCTCAGTACTTCAGTAATCCATTTCTTTCTGAAGTGGCCCACGTCAAGTTCCACTTAGAAGTAATAAAGCCAAGGTAGACAATGAAAAGCAAGTTTATTGAAATTAACACAAAACTTCGATCTCCTTCTTCGCAACGCAGTTGCACAATACCAGAAATAGTTCACAATTAACAGGATGAGATACGTCAGCGCAGTAGACTGTCATCCACTGAAAACTGAACGGCAATTTTTAGAGTAAGTACCAGTTCACGAGCAACTGTCTCTAATTACACAAACACTGCAACGGGCCAAACACCAAAATCACGGAAGTATGCTGCTGTAGAGGCCAGGCGGAGATCCCAGGTCGCGGAAGGATTTCAGGAGACCTTGTGAGGAGGAACTGCGGCAGTAATAAATGTAAAGCCCGGACAGCTAATCTACGAAGAACTACCTCACTATAGCCACACACGGTCCTGAATACTGTCGAGGCACCAGGATAGGGTAAGGCCTATTTTCGAGCACGTGATCCTGTGTAAGCGATTACGTCTGCATTGAACATACCGAGTGATGCCACTGCAGCCTGTCGGTGAGATGTGTTCTCAGAGCTGTAGTAGCGGCCCTGAAACTTTAGCTGTAGGTCACCATTGGTGTAACGTTATTATGTTGGAGGGCTATGAGCCCTGACAAAGCATCCCACCCGCATCTCAGAAGAGAGAAACATCTCTTAGTGTCGTGGGGAAGTGGAGAAACTGGGGAGCTGGTGTCAGTAAGCATAATAATGGGTACCAGGCTCTCTGGAAGGCAGTTGGAAGCCTGCAGGCCTCATGTGTGAGGCAGCCATCGGTAATGGTGCACTCTCTTGGGTGTTAGGATTATCGCTTTGCCCAACGGTGATAACGACCCCTGGGAAAACTAGTGCCCAGATTCCATCCTGAAGGCTATTGCGTTAATGGCTCAAGCGCTGTTTGTGTCTGTGTGTGTGTATTGGTGGGCGGGGGGTGGGGGGGAGGGGGGCAGGAGAGTGATGGGGATAGATTATAGATAAATGTGATTGGTATGGCAGACCATGCAGCGGGACTGCATCCATCCTATGGAGAGGAGTGGCAGGAGGCAAGAAATCAAATGAGCTCTCTGTTGAGATCGTCATGTCGGAGAAAGTTTGTTAGTTGAGTTTTAAAAGTGTAGGCGAAGATATCTGCCAGTCATGGGCGGCACTGAGAGGAAATATGCTGTATGTGCCAAAGCTATGCCGTTCTCTGCACAACAACTGCAAAATTGTGTTGACATGTACTGAGGGCTATTACCTGCTCTATTTTTTTGTGGCATCCCCTCAATTGAGAAGGTGCGAGATAAGGATCCTTTTGTTGATAACAGAGAAAATCGTGCTGGGATCTATCACTATCAACCAGGAGCAGTCCAGAAAAGGCCCTGCAAAATCTAGAATAATTCAAGACCATCAATGGCAAATCAGGTCAAGAAAAATAATCGACACGCTGGTGCTACCTGCTTGATTTGACATGTCACTCACACCACAACCATGTGTTCTATATCTTTGTCGATGTACCTCCAGAAGAGATGTTGGAAGGCCACTCATTTGCTGAGGACCATGTCCCAGTCACCCTCATGCAGTAATGTCAAGATGTAGCCTTGCAGAACTGGTGTTTGTGTCATCTTCTTGGAGCAAGAGGTGCCACTGGGAGTGACTTTTTATGCCAGTACCACCAATAGACCTGAACGTCCAGATGTTCAAAAAGTCTTGTCATCCACTCGCCAAACATTCTTCACCAATCGCATGAGTTCATGGAGGGTCAGCCCTTCTAGCAGGCGATGGCTGCAGTATCACTGGGTAAGATGGCCACTACTGCCTCTGGTTGTGTGTCAGTATGAAAGCAGACTGCGGGAGCCATATCAAACTTACGTTCTTATCGCATTGGAAGACGATAGGACGTCTGCATTGAAATATTGGGCTGTGCTAATGTATGTCATAGTAATATCCCAAGAGGAGCAGTGCCCATCTATGCAGGGATTGGCATCTCCTGGTTGGAATATTAGCACGGTCATTGGACTGTGGAAAGAGGCTTATGATACGTTAACAGGATAAATCACCATCTGTACATATAATCGTGAAATTCCTTCAATGCAAGAATGATAGCTAATATTTCCCTTTCTGTTTGACTGTAATTTCGCTGTTTCTGCCTTAGCATCTCGGAAGCAACTGGAATTGACGTTCAGCTCTGCCGACTTTGTGAGAAAAAATGGCCCCCAAGCCATAGTCAGATGCATCTGCGTCGCTGTCAGGTACTTAGAAGGGTCATATGCCGTGAGGCACATGGGGCAGAGAAGAGTCTATTTGAGATATCGGAAGTGGAGGCCCATTGCTGCTTAAGATTCTTGTGGAGGAGCTGATTTAACGGTTTGGCGATAGCTGCCATACGAGAAGCAAGTGTTATAGTTCAGTTGACCTTACAAGGATTTGAGTTGTTTGGCATCTGTGGGAGATGGTTGGTTTTGTACATCCTTGATATGATGCAGATTGGAACATATCCCTGATACAATGAATTCATGTTCCGGATATTCCAATGACAGCATGAAGAAACAACAACGTTTCTGATTGCATTTCAAATTAGCCCATTAGGGCTGAACAACGATTCCAAATTAATGGCTATATCCTGTAAATTTTTACCAGTGTCAATGGAACGTGAATGGAATGTCTGATGTGAGGTGTTCCAGATAGCATTGGAATATGGCCAATATGCTGGTAATGTCGAAGGGCAGACGATTATACCGAAAAAGGTTTAACTACGTGCTGATGGCCAGGATGCAAGGGGAGTTGCAAGTGGGCATCCTGTAAGTCTATATTAGCAAAAACTTTGTCAAGATATGCCATGATATACTCCACTTTAGAAATATTGTATGCATCGATGAAGGACTAGTGATTGATATTTGACTTAAAATCTCCATAAACCCTTCTTCCTCTTCTTCTTGCGTTACGACCTCTGTAGGACCACGAGTAGCCCCTTCGTGGACTGCACTTTCCTCTTCTTCTCCCCGAACGTCTTCATTCTTTCTCGTCTTCTCTCCCACTCTTCTTCCGAGATCTTCAGTGTCCTTTTCTCCTGTCGGCTCCGCTGGTGACATTCTAATCTTTTCCTGTATTCTTCTCTGTCGTTGATCTCCGGCATATTGGTCGGTATATATTTGTTCCTCCAACTTTCCTTTCCTTTGACCTTGATCCCCAATTCCAACCAGTCCTTCCGAAGTACAACAACCCACTTGGTTCCTGTCTTTCCCCTTGTTCTCCCTGTTGTTTCCACAATCTCTTCGTCATTCTGTCCATACTCATCCTAATTACATGTTCAGCAAACCTTGCCCTTTTGAGTCTGATTTCCCTGGATATTGTTTTCATGTTCCGGTACAGTTCTTCCCTAGGTCTTCGCATTCATCCCTCTCTATGGCAGGCAACGGTGAGGAATGCAGTATTATATGGTGCTGAGACGTCATCTTTGCCTGTGTGGATATATTACTTTTATTGTATATCTCTCTCGTCATACAGAAGACTGACCTCATCTTCTTTATCCTCTCTGTTATTTCCTCCTTGCTTCTGTTCCTTCCTGTTCTGAGTTCTCCCAGGTATTTAAATTTGTCCACCATTTGCACAGTGCCTTCCGGCGTTTCCCAGCCTGCAGTGGTATTTAATGTCTGTCTCGTTGTAGGCGATCCTCAGTCCTACCTTTCTGGCTACCTTACTTAAGTTGTCGAGTTGCGTCTTTGCATCTTCTTCCGTCTCACTTACTATTGCTATGTCGTCTGCAAAGGCTAGGCAGTCCACTTGACCCCTGTTGTCCTTTTTGTCCCCTAAATGGTTCTTTGGTATTCCCATTTCCTCGTTTATTGCTCTATACTGCCTGATCACTTCGTCCAGTGCTATACTGAACAACAATGGTGACAATCCATCTCCCTGTTTAAAACCAGTCTTGATCTCAAATTCTTCTGACACTGCTCCTTTGAATCTCACCCCTGCTTTTGTGTCTGTCAGAATTTCTTTTATAAGTTCTCATGTGGTTCCATCTAGTCCTCTGTTCTTCAGGATCCTAACAAGAGTCTGATCTGTCGATGGAGTCATATGCCTTTGTGAAGTCCATGAAGGTTATTACTGCCTTTTTGTTTTTTAAGGTCCTATGTTCTATCAGTTACTTCAGGATAAATATCTGTTCTATATGCCCTCTTCCCTTCCTGAATCCCTCTTGGCAGTCGCCAACTGTACGTTCTACCTGTTCTTCTACTCTCTTGAGGAAAAGTTTTGACAGCACCTTGTATCCGACCTCGTGTAGCGATATTCCTCAGTAGTTGTTTGCATCTCTCTTGTCTCCATAAACCCTCAGTGATCTCTACGATTTTTCAATGGTCACAGCAGGTGTGGCCCACCTGACTGCTTGTAACGGGTGCCAGAGTTCCTTCCTCCTGTAGGTATTGCAGCTCAAGATCAAGCTTGTAACCCAGAAAAATGGGAACATTCTATGCTTTAAATAACCTTTGCCTCACCAAAGGCAATAAAGAGACATGTGCTTCAAAATCTGTGACGCCGATTGATGGACCCACTAAATTTGAGGTGTATTTTAACGAAGGTCCACAGGTAGAAGCTTGGCACTAATGGTAGAATGTAGTTTGTTCGAGGGCATAGGACAGATCCAAGCACAAAATGTTCGTGGTCCACAATGTCGACCATGAGGATGTGAATTGGCAGGGAAACTGCTTGGTACTGAACCTGAACTCTGAACTGACCCTTCACCACGATGGCGTGGTTACAATAGATTTACAGTTGCTTAGAAGAAGGTTATAGTGAAGAGGAGCCCATGTGGCAATATGCCTCCCAATAGGCAATAGCGATTGAAGACCCAGTATCAAATTGAAAAACACCTGGGGTGGTGCTGATTGTAGCTTCCAGTGTTAATAACCTGTAAGCGCTTCCGCTACGGTCGCAGGTTCGAATCCTGCCTCGGGCATGGATGTGTGTGATGTCCTTAGGTTAGTTAGGTTTAAGTAGTTCTAAGTTATAGGGGACTGATGACCTTAGAACTTAAGTCCCATAGTGCTCAGAGCCATTTGAAATTTTAATAACCTGTAAGAGATACGGAGCCAAGTCTAGACAAGGAGCACATCAGGAGTTTAGATGCAGATAACATCGTCCGAATCAGAATCCCTTTAGTCTAGTCGGGTATAACTGACAATCTTTATAGACTATCGGTACATTTCAGTTTTGAGTCCGTTTTTACCACAGGCTGTGCATTTTGCCCAACGAAAGTAGCACTGTTAGCGCTGGTGTGCTACAAAACAGTTATCACATGAAAGTAATCGGAGAGAGGTAACTGCTCGGTGCACCATCCAACCATGATATCTTTGGCAGAGGTGGCCTTGGCCAGCGAAGTAGGCCAACTAGGGACGGGACTGTGTCTAATCAGGCGAGTTGGGCAGGTGACAAGCACTTGCGATGGATCCTGCACTGCTGCCGATGAGGAGAAGGTATGTAGCTAAAGATAGGTCATTCCGGAGTGCTTCATCTGGAGAGTGAATAGGGATCATAGTCCTAACCAGCGATTCAACCTAAGATTGGTTGCACTCACGATTAAAACACTGGAAACGGAAATCCCTAAAAAGGCCTTTCAAACGGACACTCCCTATATTACTTGTTTTGTTTATTGCAGCTGAAAAGCTGTAGGTAATGTAGGTAGGAGCCACAAGCACTTGGGCGTAAAAATAGCCCAGCAAACGAAATTTTAGCACAAGGCAAAGCATGAAGTTCGACTTCAGGATTGAGCTAATGCAAGAGATGATAGATTTCTGCCCCTTGTAGGAGGGGCAAAACCATCCTCCGCTACTCGTGGGATTCCGTTGGTGATGAACAGGGTGGGCGACGTAGCTGGCATACGGCTCCAATTTTCTGTCGAACGCCTGGAATCCTTCTACCAGTAAGTCAGTATGAGAGAAGGTCTGGAGATCTGTGGTGGAGTGGTGGTGATAGTAACTGCTTTCTCTGGCATCAACTTCTCAGCTTGCTGTATGTCTCGTGTAAGTATATCAATACCTCAGTGGTCACGTCCGTAGATGTAGATATACTACAATGAAGAGAAAATGTTAGTCTGCCAGCAACTTGGAAAATGAACATAAAACTTTAATTCTTCTTCTTGAGAGCGTAATTACACAACACAAGAAATAATTCACAATTAAGTCTCTGCCTTTGAAGTGTGTGGGATACGCAATACCAGTAGACTGTCAGTCACTGCAAACTGAATCGCAATTGGTAAACTCAAATTATTGGTTCACGAAGAACTGATCGTTTCTATGAAACTTCCTCGCAGATTGAAACTGTGTGCCGGACCGAGACTCGAAATCGAGACCTTTGCCTTTCGCGGACAAGTGCTCTACCGACTGAGCTACTCAAGCACGACTGACGACCTCTCCTTACAGCTCATCTTTCCCCAGTATCTCGTCTCCTGCCTTCCAAACTTGACAGAAGCTCTCCTGTGATCCTTGCAGAACTAGCACTCCTGGAAGAAAGATAATGGGGAAACATGGGTTAACCACAGCCTGGGGGATGTTTCCAAAATGAAATTTTCATTCTGCAGCGGTGTGTGCGCTGATATGAAACTTCCTGGCAGATTAAAACAGTGTGCCAGACCGGGACTCGAACTCGGGATCTTTGACTTTCGCGGGCAAGTGCTCTACCTCCTTTCTTCCAGGAGTGCTAGTTCTGCAAGGTTCGCAGGAGAGCTTCTGTGAAGTTTGGAAGGTGGAAGACGAGTTACTGGCGGAAGTGGAGCTGTGAGGACGGTTCGTGAATCTTGCTTTGGTAACTCTGTCGGTAGAGTACTTGCCCGCAAAAGGCAAGGGTCCTGAGTCCGGATATGGGTCCGACACACAGTTTTAATCTGCCGGGAAGTTTCATATCAGCACACATTCCGCTGCAGAGTGAAAATTTCACTGTTTCTAATTATACAAAAACTGTGACGGGCCAAAATATCAAATTACCGGAGATTCGTGCTGTAGAATCCAAGTCCTGTCGATGATGATGTTTGGTTTGTTGGGCGCTTAGCTGCGCGGTCATCAGCGCTCGCGAAGTCCTGACATCTTTGATGACTGCTGGCGGCTCCATAGCGTTGGAGGCGGAGATCCCAGGCAAGTAGCCTGGCATCCGACGACTGGTCAGGGGAGGTACCAGGAGAGCTTCTGATTTAGGAACCGCTGTGAGAGTTGGGTGCAAAGCCCGTCGAGAACTCACCCGCTATAGTTGCGCGCCAACCTAGATACTGTTGAACAGCCAGGATACGATGGATCTGTTTCCGAATACATTATCCTGCGGAAGCGAGTAGTTCCGCACTGACTATTCACTCTTGGAGCGATGCCGCTACCGCCTATCGGCGAGGCGTGCGCTCAGAACTGCTGCGCCGGTGTTCGCTGTTGTAGCCCCTGCAAATTTTGCCTTAGGCCACCCGTGGTGCAGCGCTATGCTGGAGAGCTATGAGCCGGGGTACAGTACTCACCACCTTATTCCTTCCGCCGATTCTCTTAAACTTTAGTCTACTTAGTAAAGAACTATGAAACTAGATTACAAATCAAACTAACTTCTATACACGACACCTGTGAAATTATGAGGTAGCACGTCCTTCAACACAGGGAGCGAAAGGCTATCTACTTGTACAGAACCCAAATTATAGTTATTGGCGTTGGATATGAACGGCAAGCAGTAGTTGAGAAGAGATTGAGACAGGGTTGTAGCCTATTCCAAGCTTGTATATTGAGAAAGATGTGAAAGAAACTAAAAAGAAATTTGGAAAGGGAATCAAAAGAATTTAAAACAATGAGATTTGTTGACAACTCTAATTCTATCAGAGAACAAGGAAGAGCAGTTGGATGGAGTGGATAGTGTCTTCAAGGGTTTAGAGAAGCAACATCAACAAAATTAAAACAAGTATATAGCCGAATTAAGTCAGATGGTGAAGGAATAAGATTAGGAAATGATAAACTAAAATCATTTCACAAATTTTGGTATTTGGACAGAGAAATACATGGCGATGGCCGCAGTAGAGGTGATGTTAAATAACAAAAAGGCAATTCTGAAACAGAGAAACAGGGAGATGTCGGCTCAAGCACCTACGCACAGCCGGTTGAGCCGTCATTTTAACACTGACTGTAACCACGACCTCTTAGACTTTGTATCCATTACGGGTAGAAGCAAAGAGAAAATTTTGATATCGAGCATCAGTTTATTGTGTTTCTGGAGTCTAGCCTTCTGAGGGAAAAAAAGATGTTTAACTTTTAAACTACGCAACAGGAGAATGCCTAAAAGTAGAAAGTTGACTATATAACTGATGAGGTACCAAACGTAAATGGGGTGAAAAGCAATTTATGGCACAGCTTAGCTAAATGAAAGGAGATACTGAGATATCACGGAACTGTCAATTTGGAAATGTGGGGATAAATATTGTAGAGTGTGATGAAAGATTGAGTACAGTTAGCATACTCAGATGGATGTAGGTTACCGTAGTTATGTGGAGATGAAGACTTTTACACAGGATGGGCCACTGTAGAGAGCTGCATCAGATCAGTCTTCGGACTAACGACCACAACAACACATACACACTTATATGCACTTGAATATTGTACTTGGCAGTTCGTCAGCTGAACAGCCGAAGAGAGGTATTGACACTGAACATACCTACTCTGTGTTTGTTGGGACTGAAGACTACACTTAACTGCGAAATAGTATAAAGCTGGTAAATCTTAAATCGCAAAGTAAATGTAAGGTTAAAAACTTGGAACGTAGATAGTGTTCACCCAGCTTTTGGTTCTATTTAAAAAAAAATGCTGACATGAAGTAGGATGTGTAAACCATTTGGACATCTGTCATCGAGTTCTTAAAGCACACCATTTGAACACTGTTCTACTCCCCAATAAATTAGGCGCCCAACAAAGGTAGCAGGAAGCAAACCCCAGCTTTAGAGTTCCGTCGTTATAGGAAAGTGGCCTGCATGCGCTTACCACGCTTTGCGTCACAAAGCAACATATCTAAAAGAGAGTAACTGCGGTAACACATGAGTAAAGCGAACAATCATTTATTTTAAAAATCTAGATTAAAAAAAAACTCAATTTTTGCTTTTTGAGAAGGCGCTGATGTAGAGTTCAGAGCATAATCTAACCAATACAATAGACGATAACTAACTGATCTATAAGGGTCAGCCAAATGAGAACTTGACAGAGGGAAAAAGTAAGTAAAGTGTTTATTAATCCAAAAGTTATCGCCGTACCTGTAAATACGCTTATCCCATTGCGAGTCAAGACGGTGAATGCGTTCATGGAAAGGTGTCTGCGGTTGCCTACAGAGCCATTATTGCGCCGAGGCGTGCACCTCATCGTCTGGAGCGAAGCGACGGCCACGAATGTCTTCAGGGCTCCAAAAACACGGAAATAACATGGGAAGAGATTGGGACTCTAGGGAGGGTGTGGGCAGGCTCACATGTTGCCAAGATTGTTTCGACTACACTGCAGAAATTTCGCTGGGAATCCCATACACGTCCTTCATACGGTCCCGATACCTTCCCAGCTGATTTCCACGATTTTGGAGAGTTGGTGAAAGACCTGGGTACGATATTATTTCGTAGCCAATCGCAAATGTTTTTGCATGAAGCATTGACCGCCTTATCTCACAGTGGGATGAACTGATTAACAGTTATATCGATTGTTGTTGAAATAATAAAGAGTGTACTTACTTTTATTCTATCTGACTAGTGTTCATTTTACTGCCCCTTAACATTGAAGTTCCGTCTGGATTGCAAAATGGGTCAAATGGCTCTGAGCACTATGGGACTTAACATCTGAGGTCATCAGTCCCCTAGACTAAGAACTATTTAAATCTAACTAACCTGAGGACAGCATACACATCCATGCGCGAGGCAGTATTCGAACCTGCGACCGTAGCGGTCGCGCAGTTCCAGACTGAAGCGCCTAGAACTGCTCGGCCACAACATCCGGCTCTGGCTTGCAATAAGAGTGTTTTAGTTCAGTCTCCCACTAGATAAACACTGTCATTTCGTCTCAAATGGCTCAAATGGCTCTGAGCACTATGGGACTTAACTACTGAGGTCATCAGTCCCCTAGAACTTAGAACTACTTAAACCTAACTAACCTAAGGACATCACACACATCCATGCCCGAGGCAAGATTCGAAACTGCGACCGTAGCGGTCACGCGGTTCCAAACTGAAGCGCTTACAACCGCACGGCCACACCGGCCGGCCATTTCGTCTCACCTCTGACATTTGGCGTTAACTATCCGATGACGGGAACTGGTCGGCACCTGTAGATAATTTGCTGGCAACTGGTATAGGGAACTGTCCCACAACTGTCGGAAGCTGAAAGCAAATATAACGAGAACTTGCCGATAACTGGAACTGGCCGAATGTAGACTTGCGGCTTCTTAAATATTGTGCTCAGCATATTAATGTGCAACTGTGGTCTGCTTGGAGCATGCATCAGATAGTTCGGCGCTCTCTGTGGTGACAGACGTAACGATTGCGGAATGAATGGCATATATGAATGTCTCATAGCGGAAGCATACATGCGACATCTAGAAAGCGACTGACCGTACTATGTGTGGCGCCGCGCTGAGACTGGTTGGAGTGTTGAGCTGTGTACCTATCCGTCTGGAATGTGCGTATGAATTCCTAAGGGACCAAACTACTGAGGTCATCGGTCCCTAGGCTTACAAACTACTTAAACTAACTTATGCTAAGAACAACACACACACCCATGCCCGAGGGAGGACTCGAACCTCCGGCGGTAAGAGCCGTGCAATCCGTGACATGGCGCCTCAAACCGATCGGCCACTCAGCGCGGCTCCTACCGCGTCTGGCTTAAACACAGCAGAAACACTTTCAGCTTACAAATTAACTTCTGGAAACTGGTAAAGCGAAATAAAAATATATTTGCAACTGAGACTGAAGTTTATTCTGAAATATAGCGGATGTCCCCCCCTTCGAGTCGTCAGACGCGTTTCTCTGGACTTTCGGTAGATACTTGCAATTTCGTTTCTCCAGCGTCTAGCTGGTGTCAGCCCAAACAAATTCTGCTCATCATGTCTTTCATGCGACGCCCTGCGTCGACAAAATGCGTCGGTTTATTTCCCGTTACAAACAAAATGATTCTTAAATCGGAATTTTAGTCTAGTCCGACATTCATTTCAGGGATATGTATTAACAGGAACAGTAAAACAAAGAGAAATCAGTTCTCCTGCAGCGACCTAGCAGCGCTTCTGAATAGCGGAAGCAGTCAGTGCGGGCCAGGGCGGCTCTGCTGGTGTACTTGATATTCCTGGTGTTTCACTGTCCCTTTTAATGCACATCGTTAAAGCAAATATTGCGCTAGACTAATCTGGGACCGCTCTGTCGAACAGGCACGTAAAATGCCACTTTAAAAATAAAACAAACGAAAGCTTTCCATTGACGCTGCGCGTCGTATGAAATACATGATGAGCAGAATTTGTTTGGTCTGACACCAGCTAGACGTTGGGAAAACGAAATTGCAAGTGTCTGCCGAACCACAAGAGAAAATTCGCCTGGCGACTCTTAGGACAGAAACCCAGTATATTACAGTCACTGAAAAACAACAACTATGAATAAAATAACACTCTCAGAGCTTGAAATTTTCTCTAATACACCACAACATTTATTAAATGCAACAAGAAATTTCTTCAAAGCCTTTATCGAAGTGTTTTCTGATCAGTTATGATATCCGAATATTTTTGTCTTTTCCTTTGTACCTTCATTTTACGCCAGCTTCAAGTCCTTTATCAGTAGCATGATGTAACAGTTGTTTTGTTTTTGGTATCGTTATGTGAAGACACGTCAACGCTAGCTACTAATACGCTACTCGCAGATCGTGCCTGCAGGTGATCATCTGTCTTGCATCTAGTATACGTCTGGCTGGCTCAAACCAGTTGTTACGTAATTTTTTACTAGGTTTCATTCTGAGAATGGTTCGTATCATTGGTTTATATTGTTAATAATTTTTAATTTTTTAGTTTCTATTAATCGTTGCACTGTTTCAGTCCCATCAGAGATCAAATCCGCTTTCACTGTGAGTGCCTATCCTGGGTTGGTTTGCTGACTAATTAGCATGTAACGTTTTGAAGTACGTATGGTTGTATATAACAATTAGTTTGATTTGCAGTCAGTCTCCTAGTATTTTACTAACCCGTTTTTCTTTCCTTTCAAACACTTCATCTGATGATGACTTGCCAAGATGTCGACATCAGTGGTTACACTTTTTGAGACTCGAGGCGGAGAACTGCATTAAAAGAATTTAGTTTCACGACAGTCACTATGTTCCACTGCGCATATGTGTGACTTTTTTGTTGCATTTTCTCATTTTTCTCATTTTTTTTTTTTCGAATGCAGTTTTCTTTCAACGGCTAGTACAATATTTCGCAGCTTTGCCCTCGTGTGCAACACCATGAAGCAATAAGACTCCGAGAGCGAGCTAACTATCCATGTCTGTAGTTTTGCCTTATGATTGTTCTGGATAAAAAGACTACTTTTATGTACCGTACTTACCATAGATCAAGAAAAACCTTCAGTTCACTTCCTCTTCAGACTTACTGTTTTCACTCAGCGTTACTCCTTTTAAAAGGCAAAAATGAGTGCTCCTTTCTATTCCTCTTACGCCATTGTATATGGTCTCGACTGATATCACTTCTGTTAAATACACTTTTCCAAATACTATGTAGCACACACGTTCTAGAGGTAGCGTCTTTGATTACTAATCACAACGTCCTCGGTCCCGCCACTGCTTAAATCTTGAATAAAAATCATCAGCAATGGCGGCCAAAGACTTCCGGCATTAGACGTCACTCTCATTCTGCCAACAGTCTTGCCAAAGAGGGCGGATGAGTGGGTGGACGATCAGGGCACTCACTCGCCCTTGGGGTGGGAAAGTCCCCTAAGAGGCGGAAGAATCTGCAATCAACAACAGCATGTGGATGCAGTACGCCACGGAAACCACAGAATTAAAGACACGTAATGAGTATCCACAGGACATGTGGTCTATAATAGAAAATGAGATTCTCTCTCCATTGGAAAAAGACTCCGGACTGGTCCCCAATTCGGATTTCCGGGAGCGGAATGCCAAGGGGGAGGTGGCCATGAGAAAAAGATCGAATAATCAACGAGAGGACAACGTTCTACGAGTCGATATGTGGAATGTTAGAATTTTGAAAATTCTAGGGAAGCTAGAAAATCTTGAAACGAAAATTAGAAGCCCAATAAAGATATATTGGGTGTCAGTGAAATGAAACTGTAAAAAGACAATGATTTATAGGTCAGATGACTATGGGGTAATGTCGACAACAGCAGAAAATGGTATAACAGGAGTTGAGTTCGTCGTGAATAGAAGGATAGGACACAGAGTGAGCTACTGTGAACAGTTTAGTGACAGGGTTATTCTCATAAAAATCGACAGCAAACCAACGCCGACAACAACAGCTTAGGTATACATGCCGACGTCGCGAGCAGAAGACGAAGACATATAGTATACGACGATATTGAAACGATAATCCATTACGTAAATGGAGATGAAAATCTAATGGTCGTGAGGGACTGGAATGCGGTTGTTGGGCGAAAGAGTAGAAGAAAGGGTTACGTAAGAATATGGGCTTGGTGGTAGGAATCGGAGAGGGGAAATAATTTTCAGCTAGTAATAGCGAATAATCTGTTCAAGAATCACAAGAGGAGGAGTTATACCTGGAAAAGGTCGGCAGATACGGAAAGATTTCAGTTAGATTACATCATGGTCAGACAGACTCCTAAATCAGATACTGGATTGTAAGGCATACCCTGGAGCAGATATAGACTCTGATCAGTTTTTGTAATGATGAGAAGTGCTGTGAAGTTCGAGAAGCTGGTCAGGAAGAATCAGTGAGCAGAGAAGCGGGATACGGAAGTACTAAGGATTGAAGAGAACTCCTTGAAGTTCTCGTGCTACAGATACTGCGATAATGACTAGCTTAGTACCCAGTTCAGTTCAAGAGGAATGGAAATCCCCAAAAAGGGCAATCTCATAATTTGTAAAGAAAAACTTAGATGCAAGAAAGGTATCTGCAAAGAAACAGAAGAAATATCTTAGTTGACTGATGAAAGAAGGAAGTTCAAAAACGTTCAGGGAAATTCAGGAATACAGAAATAGAAGTCATTTAGGAATGAAATAAATAGGAAGTGCAGAGAAGCTAGCGTGAAATGGCTTCGTGAAAAACGTGAGGAAATCGAAAAAGAAGTGATCGACAGAAGGACTGCCAGCGTATAGGTCAAAACAACCTTCGGTGAAACTAAAAGAAAAGGTCGTAACGTTAAGAGTGCAACGGAAGACCACTGTTAAATGCAGAGGAGAGAGAGGATAGGTGGAAAGAGGACATTGAAGGTCTTTACGAGGGGGAAGGACTTACCTGATGACGAGACAGAAGAAGAAACAGTAGTCGATAGAGAAGAGACAGGGGATCCAGTATTAGAATCAAAATTTAGAAGAGCTTTGTAAGACTTAATAAAAATTAAATAAGGCAGAATGAATTGATAATATTCCATTGGAATTTCTAAAATCATTGGGGGAAGTGGCAACAAAAGGATTATTCACGTTGGTGCGTAGAGCGTATGAAACTGGCGATATACCATTTGACTTTCTGAAAAATATCGTCCACAGAATTCCGAAGATCACAACAGCTAGCAATCGCACAATCAGATTAACAGCTCATGCACTCAAGTTACTGACAAGACTACCTTACAGAAGAATGGAAAAGAAATTGAGGATGTGCTAAACGACGATATTTGGTTTTAGTAAAGGTAAAAGCACCAGAGGCAATTCTGACCTTGCAATTGATTATGGAAACAAGAGTGAAGAAAAATCAAAACGCATTCATAGGATTTGCCGACCTGAAAAAAGCGTTCGATAGTGTAAAATGGTGCGAGAAGTTCGACTGACTGAGAAAAATAGGGGTAAGCTCTAAGAAAAGACTAATAGTACACAATATGTACAAGAACCAACAAAGAACAAAAAAACTTTAAGACCAAGAACGATGTGTACGGGTTAAAAAGTGTAATTCAGGGATGTAGCATTTCGCCCCTGCTGTTCGATCTATACGTCGAAGAAACGACGATATAACTAAAAGAAAGGTTCAACAATGGGATTAAAATGAAAAGTGAAAGGATATCAGTGTTAAAATTCGCTGATGATATTGGTAACGTCAGTGAAAGTAAAAAAGGATTGCAGGATCTACTGAACGGAATGAACAGTCTAATGAGTACAGAGTATGGGTTGAGAGTGAATCGAAGAATAATTAGAGTAACAAGAAGTAGTAAAAACGAGAACAGCGATAAATTTAAAATTGGTGATCACGAAGTAGATAAATTTAAGGAATTCTGCTAACTAGCAGCAAAATAGCCTACGACGGACGGAGCAAGGAGGATATAAAAGACAGAATAGCACTGCTAAAAAGGGCATTCCTGGCCAAGGGAAGTATGCTAGTATCAAACATTTCTTAATTTGAGGAAGAAAACGTACGTTTGGAGCACAGCCTTATAAGGCAGGGAGACATGGACTGTGGGAAAACAGGAACAGTAGTGAATAGCAACGTTTGAGATGTGGTGCTACAGACGAATTTTGAAAATTATGGGGACTGATAAGGTTAGGAATGAAGAGATTTCTCCGTAAAATCGGCGAGAAAGGAACGTATGGAAAACAGAAGAGAAGAAGGGGCAGGGTGATAGGACATCTGTTAAGACATCAGGGAATAACTTCAGTGGTACTAGAAGGAACAGTAGACGTAAAAACAGAAGAGGAAGATAGAGATTGGAACACATTTAGCAAACAATTGAGGACGTGGATTGCAATTGCTATTCTGAGGTGAAAAGGTAGAGGAATTCGTGGCGGTCTACATCAAACCAGTGAGAAGACTGATAAGAAAAGAACTAGTGGCATAAAATTATTGTCTAAGCTGATTGCGTTTCACAAAAGATAATTATATATGTAGCAGGATAAGAATATAGCATGCTTCTACACTCCTTCCTTTGCTCCTTCCTCCACAAAAGACACGTGTTTCTAGGCGCATGTATCTGACATAGGATAATGTATACGCAAGGGACGGGGGAAGTTGGAGGAGCTCTGTGGCATGCTACGTGTACTCCGACCAGTCCAGTCCGTAAGCACACGTAAGGCCATAGCCTGCTGCACCGTACGGGGAGAACTAGATCAGACATCCTGGTACCCTACAGAAAATAAGGAATACTCAGTCCAGCTGTAGAGCTGATTCTATACTGGCTATCAATAGCGAGCAAACCAGAGAAGCCTCAGACAACGATACCCAGACTGCAATAGGGCAACGACATTAAAAAGGGTAGTAAAGACTGGATGACCAGAAAGACATTTGATGAGACCGTTACCGTTCACTCACAGTGCAGGCAAGTAAGGCCGCAGACAACCTCGGAAGGTCCCTCAAGCAAATTACGGGCGATGAAATTCTATACAAGAACGCCAAGGATTTGGAGAATAGTTGAAAACCGCTAAAGAGTTGTACATGATATGAAAATGTGATATATGCCCGTAAAATATGCCATAACTTTTTGTTAAAATATCAACAAGCAATAACTGATCCAGTACCAACTACAAAAATTACTGACATCTCTTCACTAGTATCCACGAAAGACAACGTTTTCAATATACATGACAGACCGATTCTTGAGTAGTGCTCGCCATTCTTGAAATTCACGATAGCCGTATAGATGCTGGAGATAGTCAGCGAAAAGCTGAGTGGTTGATCAGGCGCTTCTGGAGTCAGCGCGAAATTGTTTCAGAAACGGATCGGACAACGCTCGTTTGTGGTTGCTTTTACGACCTTTCTTACTTTCTCACACATACATGTCGTTTATCGACTATGATGGTAAGACTGAAGATACTCAGACTCGTATGAAGACATTGTGATGGCTATTATTCCCGTCTAGTATCCGCAAATGAAATGGGAAGGCACAAATGGTATTGTATACACACTATCAAGACGACCACACCTACTCGTCATCACCAATTCGTTCAAAATTATGGTATACGTAGGATTTGGACAAAAACGAAAATGACAACCGAGCTTCGTGGAGGCTGGCGAAGAGGAAAGAGTACAGAACGGTAATCCGAAGGCCGTGGGTTCGAGTCTATATGCGGAAACTTTTTTTTTTTTAGTTTTCGAGAGTAACCCTCCATTTTTTTTATATTTATCTTGATCGTCAATTTCTTCGCAGAAAATTGACTCATCGTCCCATTCAAACATACACTCCGATAAAACTTCCACTACTTTCCCGTGTATTAAACTTCCAATTTCGATGTTTTCTTCAGTTATTACAGCGGAACCTTCTGATGCGATCAGATCGCTTTCGGCCAGAAGATGTAAAATATAATCCAGCGCCGGTTTCAGTCACAGTTTGGCCGTGTTAGCATTCCTGTACATTTTTCGATGTTCCAGGCGCATCAATGGCTCAAAATGGCTCTGAGCACTATGGGACTCAACATCTTAGGTCATAAGTCCCCTAGAACTTAGAACTACTTAAACCTAACTAAACTAAGGACTGAAATGATAATTAAATAGACACCCTAGCTGCAAGCAGGCGTTGATAAACTTTATTGGGGACATGTTGAAAATCTGTGCCCCGACCAGGACTCGAACCCGGGATCTCCTGCTTACATGGCAGACGCTCTATCCATCTGAGCCACCGCGGGCACAGAGGATAGTGCGTCTTCAGGGACTTATCCCTTGCACGGTCCCCGTGAGATCCACATTCCCAACATGTCCACACCACTACATTCGTAGTGCGCCTAATAGATGTTTGCCCATCATACTCATTACTCGTGGCAGATTAATCTACCATGTCCCGTACGAGTTCGGGCATAGCGTGTGCGTTCGCACAAGAAGGTCAAAGGCCGGGAACCCATATTTTTTAACTATATATGACGGTAGTATCTGTTCCTGAAAGAACAGTTACCGTCAATGACCATGCAGCTTTGCTAGAAATGAAATGATAATTAAATAGACACCCTAGATGCAAGCAGGCGTTGATAAACTTTATTGGGGACATGTTGAAAATGTGTGCCCCGACCGGGACTCGAACCCGGGATCTCCTGCTTACATGGCAGACGCTCTATCCATCTGAGCCACCGCGGGCACAGAGGATAGTGCGTCTTCAGGAACTTATCCCTTGCACGGTCCCCGTGAGATCCACATTCCCAACATGTCCACAATACTACATTCGTAGTGCGCCTAATAGATGTTTGCCCATCATACTCATTACTCGTGGCAGATTAATCTACCATGTCCCGTACGAGTTCGGGCATAGCGTGTGCGTTCGTACAAGAAGGTCAAAGGCCGGGAACCCATATTTTTTTCGAGTCCCGGTCGGGGCACACATTTTCAACATGTCCCCAATAAAGTTTATCAACGCCTGCTTGCAGCTAGGGTGTCTATTTAATTATCATTTCATTTCTAGCAAAGCTGCATGGTCATTGACGGTAACTGTTCTTTTGTTAACAGATACTACCGTCATATATAGTTATATAACCTAAGGACATCACACACACCCATGCCCGAGGCAGGATTCGAACCTGCGACCGTAGCAGTCCCGCGGTTACGGACTGCAGCGCCAGAACCGCACGGCCACCGCGGCCGGCAGCGCATCAATATTTGTACTTGCACACTCAGACATTTTCGGTCGACACAATATTTTTGACTACATTGTCACTGTGTTCTCTTAGTATTCTCGAAAAATTCACGTTGCTTCATCGAGAACTAGCATTCGAAAGACCGTCTCCAACGTCCGATAGTTCGTGCAGCTTCCGGGAACTGTTTGGAGATCAAAATGAAACTAGCGGAACACGATTGTAAGCTTTAATTACAATCATTCTTGGAAAACTACTTCCTTTCCTGGAAATTTATTTGCAATTCCAAATTTCCCTTTGCCTCGCCTTTACAAGGACATCATGAAAATATTAATAAATACAAAATAATGAGCGTTATTTCGGTTTATTTGCATTGAAAGTAATGTAGACAAAAATTTCCGCTTACGGACGCCACTCCACGACCCTTGAATCAACGTTCCGTACTCTTTCCGCTTCCAGAAGCTGCCTGGAATCTGCGTTAACATAAACGGAGCGTGTCTCCCGCCAGCGCAATTAATGCTTTTTTTCTACAAACCCTTGTCAGTTTGGAGCACCCACTTCTTTCACTTTTATTTCTGGCCAAGCCTGCACTTACCGTTAATTTGGACAAAATTGGTGATGAGCAGTAGGAGCGGCCGCCTTTAAAGCCTCTGCGACACGGCTTGTGGGAGCTATTTACAAATCGAAAGACATTGACCAATATTGCTTGCTTTGTGGTTCCTGCCAACATTAATTGGCAGAAAATGAGTTGTACCCACTACCTATACAGGAACTGAAGCGACACGCTGAGTTAACAAAGTTATAGGTAACTGAGTTTGAAATAATCATATTTATTGACGTTTAGACGCATTAATTACGGTGTTGTCAGTTAGCTGAACTGGTAACTACGGGAAAGAAATCAATACCAGTCAATAAATTTAAATATCTATCGATCCAGCAGCTCTCACCAGCCAACTCGTCGAGAGCCTTCTTACAGTCGGCGTATTCTATATAACACGTACGTGTTGATCTACATCAAATGTTGTGTTGTCATTAACACTAAAAGAAAAGTCACAATTTCAGAGTGCGCTTAACGGCCAGGCGGAAATATTGTGTTGTCATAGGGAAGATGGCTAGTTCTTACTGAAACACGGCGTGCCGCTTGGTTGTCTTGCGGATGGAAGGACTGGACAAAAAGCACTTGAGAACCATTCATGACAAATAAATTTTAAATACACTTTATTACAATGGCCTAGTTCCTTGAGAAATATACATAAGTTCACAACACAATGAAGAAGGTCAACTGAAGCCAAACGGAATAAGTTTCAATCCCGACGCCTTCGGCTAGTTGGGACCCTTCATATGCTAGATTGGTCAGGCAAGTGCGACACCATTTCATTGTAAAACAGGCGTAAATTAGATAAAAGTGCGTGTGATGACTTATCAAATTTACACCTTAGATACTGCAAGTAACAACAAGAAAATATTTTCTCTGAAAACAATTGAAATTGAATGAAATCAACTCCCAGTAACCCCTAATGGCCATGTGTGTTCGAAACGATGAGCAAAACGCGCACCCCAAGGTAAATACCAACAAAATCAGATAACACACATGGACACGCACCAAAATTTGACAGCAAGGTGTCCGAGACTTAACGGACGCACACACGCTTAAACAAGAACTGAAAGCTTAACACTTGATATAAAATTTAGACAAATATTTAAACTCTGTTTGGACCCGAATGATTTAAACAAATCTAAGTGCACTCGCACTTGCACTAGAGGGCACAGGCTGAGTTAGTGTAGTTCAATAATGAGCGAACAGGATTTCAAGCAACATTAGAATTAATAGCTTAATAAAAATCAAGTTTCTAACAAGTGAGGTAAATGCCAACATCCGTTGCACCCGAATCGGCTCGGCCGTGTGAGCAATCGTTAGGACCTGCTGTGCCGCGATTTCTGTGCCAAGCGAAAGGCAGCTAGCATCAGCTCACCAGAAAGGAGAAGGATTAATTCACATATTGCTTTCAAAAATTACCCGAATCAGACAGCCTATTCGAACGAAGCTGTAGTAGGGAGTGCATTGCGGAACTGTTTTATGAACCACAAATTTTAAAAGATAATAGTCCTTAAAACAGTTACAAAAACAGTGATACTAAGGGAGTCTGAGTTGCACAGCACAGAGCACTATCACAGAAAATCAGATCTGCCCCAGCCAGCAACACGAGGAACAAAATTCACAGCACCGTCGATTAGAAGCACTGAAGAGATTGAAATAATTGGTCGCAGAGCAAACTTTCTTGCATCGAGACCAAAACTTGCGACACAACGACGTTAATCACCGGAAAAGTTTCGAAACGTGCTCACCCGTAACAAAATCAGGCAACCTGCCAGAAAACGCAAGTTGACGTCGTTGTGAGAGCGACCTACAGTGATAGGACTCCTTCTCTGCTAGCCGCTGTCTACAAGAACGCTGCTACGGCGGTAAAAGGCAGGCGACTTGCTCTTTTCAGTCGGTTCCACTCCGATTCTTCCAAGTCGCCACGGCCAGCACGCCCCGCGTCCACTAGGAAGGACTGCGGTGACGAACCAGGGATCCAGAATATGAGGCCACTCGAGCCAACACTGAGTGGATTGGCGACCCTACTCCCGCCTCTGCTCCTCCCACAACCGTACTTCAGGAGCGCGACGTCACTGCCCGCGCGCCCTGTGACTCCGTCAATAACGCCCTCTGGCCAAAGATGAGTGTTACTGAGAGCGTGACACGGCCTATCGATTCGCGGCACGGCTCAGTTACTTACGTTCCATTCGGTGCAGGAACGTTGTCTTACTTCTGTCGTAAAGCATCAAGGCATCCGCCTAGTTAGACTATTTTCAGCAATGTGTGAAGCAACTTTGTCTCAGAATTCATAAACCAGTCTCATAGACGGAATACCAAGAGCTGCAATTTGCCTACGCCTTCTCCTCCTCCTCTGTCATCGAATTCTCTACTCGGGTAATTCTTGCAGATATGCATGTTTAGACTGGTTACTGTCAGCTCAAGTGTCGCAATCATATGATCCAAGAAAGTGAAAGCTGATGCAACAGAAATATTCAGCAAAAAAAGCATAATTGTGGGAGTCCCGTTATTAAAAAGGTGGAACACATTTTTCTGGCGACCGTGGGAAACTCAAGTAAAATCACGCGGGAAAAATGTTGAGTACAACAATGAGAGGAAAGAGGAAAAAAGAAAAAAAAAATAATGTTTATGTTTCTTAGTTATTCAAACGCGAAATTAAATAAGAACTTCGTTACGCTTTAGTCGTAAGTTTCCAGTCACACAGCAGCCTGCACCTCTGGTCTTTTTTTCTATTCGCTGTTCTCGGACTTTAATTTAAAAATTTTCTCCAGGGCTGGTAGATTGCGTTGCTCTTTTTTAATTCACTTTCGTGTTTTGACGTGGGCAGCAAATCACCTGACAACGGAAAGGCTCTTTTTCATATTTTTAAGCTGTTTCCTTTCTTACCTGTTCACTCAGTATTAGCTATCTACTCTTTGTATTATGTCCATATTTCGCTATGTGACGTCCCCTCGTCGACTAACGAAAAGTACGTTTGTGTTGTGAGAGGATCTCCCATCATAGATTCAGTCAATCGTAAGTATGGAGCATGAACGATCACCTAGTAATCTACTCTAGTAGTCTCGTAAACAGACGATAAAAACAGATGTTTCGCTTTCTGCTGCCGGCAGTCTTCAGCAAGGTGCTCAATTCCGTATTCGGAAAACTTCATTATATCTTATTCCAAGCAACGACCTATTACGTTCGCATAGAATGAGAATATTTATTAACTGACGGGACAGTTACTGATCTAAATTTTTCAAGCAATGTGTGGGAACGAAGGAAAATGACATGGGCATACTGTCGCAAAGCAGATGAAAGATTCGATTTGTGGTAATTTCTGAAGAAAAACATTATGTCTAACATATATATCACAAATACATTTGAAAATAATAATAATAATAATAATAATAATAATATTAATATTCGCTCTAAACCACTACAAAAAGTTTTTGAGCACTTCCACTGTACAACAAACGTGGTGTTTCTTTCGTTAATTATCGTTCAATAGTCAATTCTACAAAGATTGTTTGGATGATATCATCGAATGTTTACAACTTAGCATAAACAATTTCCACACATAGGATGTTCATCTTCCCGAGCTGTATTTAATGGAACAAAAGCTGTAATTTGAAGTTTTGAGGTGACCAAGTGTTTTCCTAGTACTCGACAGACCCTAGGTATTTCGAGGATCAACATTGTGTTTTTCATTAAAGGATAGCTGAAATTACATCAGTTCGGTCTATGGTGTACTGTTTTCATGGAAAATTGCAGTTTCGATAGATTTGGGACACGATGTATTAAGCTTTAACTTTCAGTTTTCTTCATCACGTTATATTACACTTGTTATTATATTTCATATCCAAAAATTCATTCGGTGCGGCTGGCTATTCCGCAAGCTGTCACCTACAGACTTATATTCCATCCACTCTCATATTGGGATCAGTATTGCCTTTACCGGAGAAATATCTCCACTAAAAGTTGAGGGAGAGACCATCAATTGTTCTTAGCGACGAGGACGCTCTAAATTGTGCCCTAAGATCGATGCTCGTAATTACTGTCCCAGCCAGTAAACCCCCCAGAAGGCGGCCCCTCTTGCGATGTAATGCGTGGGGTGTAAAATACTGCATTTCCTTTGGCTTGCAAAGAGCCAAGATATCTCTGTAATGCACAGTTTATTTTAATTTCTAATTAAAGCAAATCTTCCAAACTGTCATCTCATTTTACGTTTGTGTAATCTGCTCACAAATATGTGCCTCTCTATTAGTTTCATAAATGTGACGAAAGAGATTAACATGATTTGATGACATTCTAATGTAAACAGGCTTGTTAGGAATAAGTAGGAGATTTCTTAGAGCTGAGGAACTCCATTTCGCTGTTTCAATCTGTGAAATGAAAGATTATATAGCAGCTATTTGTACAATCGTCGAGATCTATAAGACGGTAATCAACAATTAAGTACAGAAACTCCACACGATGAAGTCTTGACATGGTGGAAAGTACTTATGTGTCAATCAAAATGTCACCCCGTGAAAATGTCGTTTATATTATTTGTTAGTGAAAGAAGCAAGCAGATACAGCTCTGGCACGTTCAGTATTCTGCGAGATGGCGCTTGAACATCGTAGCGTACACATTGCTGCGGGCTGAACTGCTTCGGTCTCCTGTTATAGGATGCCCATAGTTTCTGTAGGACCTTCGTAATAAGAGACGTAAAACACCCTCAACAAGTTTTCTACTTACTACGACGGCACGAAATAATCTAAATGAATGTGTAAATACGTGTACTTGATGTAAATGGTTTAACTTGAGAAATGTATATAGTTACCTTCAAAGAATATTTAGGAATAGTGGTGAAGAGACGATCGGGAAGAATCTTCATGCAAGCTCGTAGCACACTCTTACCAGATTAATCGGTTAGTAGGTAACAATAGTTGGATCACAATCGGAAATGCGTTTACCGTTGTTTGATAATTTACATGTTTCAGTTTTACACGTTTTATCCTGACAACCAAATCTTTCTTTTTTGAACCAATCTTTTCATATCTACATCTATGAATCGCCTACCACGCTTTATCGATAACCTGTTTAATGTATTACTCTTACTGAAATTACAGAAGTCGAAGCTCCTGCTCGTAATATATGCAAATGTGTGTCAGAGCTGTCGATTTCGTACTAATTAACTTACACCTGACGCTGGTTCTCGAAAATACAGTATACAATATACAGTGGTTTGTACGCAGTCGACAATGAGAAAGCGACTGGATAACTCCTTCCAGGGACAAGTTAATTATTCCTGGATGCCATACGAGATTCCTCCTTATGTCTTTCATCGCTTTTCGCCAATTCTTTCTAGTAGCTCTTCGTTCCACGCTTAATTTCATTTTACATCTTTCTATAGCACCACAAGTAAATTTCATCCAGTTTATTATTCTCTGGTTTCCCATTGATCCACATCCAATTTACATACAATGCTGCAATTCAGGGATATTTCCAAGAACTCCTTCCTTAATTCTATGTCACTATTTGGTACCAAAAAATTTCTCTTGTTGACGGAAGCTTTATTTAATCTACATAAGTCTGCTTCTGAACATGCACTGCAGGACGTCACAGCGAATGTTTACTTCCTTGATGCAGTCAGCTTTGCAGGGTTTTACCTGTTGGATAAGAAATATTTTTGTGCCCAGTTCCCAGTAAGTAGAGGTTACGAAGTAAGCTACTTCTGATTACTTCCTCCCCTTGGATATCCTTTGTAAACCTGCTCATTAGTTCTTTTTTTTCTAGGCCGTTCTTTGTAAACCTGTTCATTAGATAGGTTTATTTCACTGCTACTGCAGTTTTCGCAAGACTGATGTTCAAATAGCACCAATTTTCTTCCCATTACTCTTGAACACTTCGCTTCAACTTTTGCCCTCAACCCATATTTTGCTCTAAGAATGTTGTTCATACAACTAAGTACGTCTAAGTCTTTACTTTTGGGTATGTTGCCCGTGAATTTAACAAAGACTCCTTTGCTGGACGTTGCTTTCACGATATACAAGGTAAACAACAGGGCCGGTTAACTATAATGCTGTCTTGTACCCTTCCTGACACTGACATATCTTTTTTGAGTTTCGACTTTCATTAATACTACTTTCTGAAATTTTACGTTTCTCCTCTCAGTCTGTACTTTATTCCCATTTATCTCAAGATTACATCTTGTTATATCGAACATAGTGTTTGGTTAAGGACAGAACATGTGATCCTACAGGACGCAGCATGCAGGTGTTACTCTGAGATGATGAAGACGTTGACACAATAAAGGAATTCGTGGCGGATCGCTAACTCTGTTATCCACATTATGAGCAAATCTGTCTGCGACAGTGATTCGCCACGGGAAATGAACACGGCAGAGGTGAAAGATGTGATACGAATATTCTCCCTAGCGTAGGTTCTATGTCACTGACCATTTGATGTCGATTGTCAATGTTATGACGATATAGCTTCAGTGTGTATGGGCTCGAAAGTGCAATATGGTGGCAGACGTTGTCAGGTGCGGAAATAGGGTTCGGTTTGGGGGGGGGGGGGGATGCGGGGAGCGTCCGTCACTCTCGCTTTTAATGAGCCACAGATGCCTTGGATTTTGAAACCAGTACCAATATAATATCATTATTGAATTAAAACATTTTATATAATACGTTTACGTCTGTGCTTCATACATCGCTTCAGCGTAAGTTCCAAGAAACCAAAGTTCAGATAAATACATAATGTGAAAAGCATTATTTTGAGAGAACCAAGTAGGATACCTTTTGAAAAAAGACGTTTTGAGATTTCAACGTCAAAAAATTCCCCATTCTTTCTGTGTTAGATAATGTCCACTTTATTGTGTCTGTTTGCATAACTAGCAACAAAAAATTAATTTAGACACGCAAGCGTCTCTTTAAATCACCTATTTACCACGTCCATTTATTTCAATGGAATATCTCCGCCAATTTTTAAGATAAATTCGAGGGAGAAATTTGTTTTACGTCTCAGATGTGTGCCTATCCTGTATTACGCATAACGACATTCACTTGATTTAATATGGCGTCTGAGCTTTTAAACAGAAGAGTGTTGTATTTGGAATCGTGCTGTGGCTTGTGTCCTCTGTGTAAATGTACTTAGTCTTTCATAACACCATGTACTGAAAAATTGTTTCCTAAACAAAAATTTCAGGGTAATATGTACACTAGAGCGAAAGAACACGCAGCAACCAGTAAAGATAATGAAAATAAAAATACTAGTCTGTCACAAGAAACAGTTCCACACGTTATTGCTCTTCCACCAAGCACGTCGAGAATGAAGCATTGTAATTTGAATGAAAATTCAAATAGACCGTGGAATCCCAGTCCGTAAATTGTGGTAATACTGTTAGTATAGATATTATTTCCACATTTGTAAATAATAAGACTCGTTCTAAATATTGTTCAGCTGCCATAGTAGAGGATAAAAGTGTTAGGTTTGGTCAGTGTAGCAAGTTGGTGTTGGTAAAGTTGCAGTGAATATAATTCAACAAGAACTTCAGAGCCTTCAAGACCCAACTACTATGATATAAATTTAAGAATGGTTTATGGTATGAGATGTATTGCCAAAGGACAGGGTAGTACAGAATTATTGTGTGGAATACTGGATTCGCCACACTACCATCCAAGTTTTTCAATTAACATGATGAAATTCTAAGAAACCTGAGAGACGAAAGTGAATTGTCACATAAGAAGCTGTGTAAACAAATGATGGAGTGAATGACATTTGTGTAGTTGTCCATGGGGCCTGGTAGACATGTGACCACACATCTCATCTTGGTGTTGTTGCTATCACATCATTTGATACCAGTAAAGTTATCGATGTAACAAACTGTTCTAACAAACAGTTGTCAAGGTTGTAACAATGACGTGCCTGCTCATAAATGTGACAAAAACTCTGTTGTGTCTAGTGGAGGTATGGAGGTAAACTGATGTCACAAGTATTTGGGCAAAAATTAGAAATTTACTGACAAAAAAGCTTTGCGGGGCTGGCCGCTTAGAGATAAAGAAACAGATCTTTTGAAAATATGTCACGTTAATCCCACTAGAAGCTATGAAAGTGGCAGTATTGGCTTCCTTGTTGCATAAATTCGCAGGAGAAATGTGTTTTACATGTTATTTGTATGCTTAACCTTCAACAGGTGCCAAACTTCAACATACGCCGTGCCCTATATGAAGTGAATCTTGGTGTGGTTTTCCGAAAGCTATGCAAACTGGGCCGGCCGCGGTGGCCGTGCGGTTCTAGGCGCTGCAGTTCGGAACCGCGGGACTGCTACGGTCGCAGGTTCGAATCCTGCCTCGGGAATGGACGTGTGTATGTCCTTAGGTTAAATGGTTCAAATGACTCTGAGCACTATGGGACTTAACATCTGTGGTCATCAGTCCCCTAGAACTTAGAACTACGTAAACCTAACTAATCTAAGGACATCACACACATCCATGCCTAAGGCAGGCTTCGAACCTGCGACCGTAGCGGTCGCGCGGTTCCTGACTGAAGCGCCTAGAACCGCTCGGCCACACCGACCGGCTCCTTAGGTTAGTTAGGTTTAAGCAGTTCTAAGTTCTAGGGGACTGATGACTAAGATGTTAAGTCCCATAGTGCTCAGAGCCATTTGAACCATTTTTATGCAAACTGGGTTGTATGATGCAGCTTTGTGCTTCAGTAGTGGTGGCATAAGCGGGACAAACGTTTCCTATGGGCCTGGAATAAAGTCAGGAATGAACACCATCGAAGCTCTTCGTCAGACTGGTGAACAGCGAATTTCCTATGCAGATTGATCTGTAGAGGTTTTTTTCAAAAGAGACAAGAGTGGAGAAAAGACTTCAAAGAAGCCAAGAGCAACATCAGGTGCAAATTAAAATGATTGTGGAACTGGAATGTCCTGAGGCAACGAAACCAATAAAAGTATTTCTGTAAATAAGTATTGTTAAGAACTACATTTTCTGTTATTTAAGAAACGTTTTCTCAAAAACTACAAGAGATATAAAACTGGAATTTGACAAAACTATTTTAAATAACCCACACTATATTTTCTGCAACATTTACATGTTTAAAGTTCATGCTTTCGGTATTACATGGTGCTTTGTGAGAAAAAAGAAAGCAAAATTTTCAAATAATTTCTTCGTCAAACAAAAAATATTATAACGGATGAGCTATTTGTGCTAAAGACATATTCTTCCCACAAATCTCAAGAATATACCATAAAAACAACATGTAAAGATTCATAAAATAGCATTTTACTTTTTGAAACAATCGTACATAAAAAGGACGATATTTTTATCTTTAAAATTAATATTTATTAACTAATTACTTTCATATTTATAATTTGGCAACGAAGAACCACGATAATATGAAAAAGCAGTACCTAAATAGGACTATATTTTATATTTAATAAATTAATATTTATTAACTAAATATCTTTTTTTAATTTGACAAACTGGAACCAAGAAAATTTACACAAATTTTGCTTAAGATATACACCATATGCAGTAAAATATTCACTGAAATTCACTGAGAACTTAAAGAGGTATAACCATTTTATGCAAGCTCGTGTATCCTACCTGGTTCACTTAAAAACTACCATATAATAGCAGGAAACTTCCACAACTTCTTCAACATCATAATGCATGCAGTATGAAATTGAAACGTGCACTCACAGTTATTATTATACCAATTAGGTCTAAGAGTGTGAATACAGATCCGCAGCCTATGGCAAAACGACCATCTAAGTGGGGGGGATACTGCATCGTGCTGTCGTTTTCACTATGTTGGTGAAATTCAGTTTTTGTGTTATTTTCTTCTTAAGGGAACATCTTTCCCCTCCTACCTTGCCTTCCCTCAATTTCCTTTGTGTTTTGCCAGTTCTACCTGTGGACTCACAAACGGCGTCAGATTTCTTGTTGGCAGCAGGTGTGATCGGCCTTCTGTTGGCTGCAATGTTTTCTACTGCTAGTCCTGACGCAAACCACCCCACGTCAGCTGACAGTCAGGAATGCAACTGGAAAATAGGCTGTGTTTAACGAAGCTAGTAATTTTCTGGAATTTTTGCCGTTTTCGAGACTCTTAGTCCTCATGATACTGTAATCTCCGAAAGTTGCCTTAAAAAATTGCAAAGCAATACACGTAAATATATAAAACGTTTTAGTAAAATTTTGTTGTTGTGGTGTATGTGTGTGTGTGTGTGGGGGGGGGGGGGAAGGGGTGGGGGGAAGGATGGATTATGACACTCTGGACCCGAGCCTGGACGTTATATAGTGTGGCTGATGTATTCAAGAACCCGTAGCATGCTCGACCAGTATCGCAACCCGAACATGTGCTGCGTGCCTCTGGTCAGTATTGCACATTTCGCAAAGGCCATTAGTTTTGTTCATCGTCTTTTATGGAACTCTTTCAGCCCTGCTGGTGCCTAAATAGTGCAGAGTACGGTAAATACATAAATTGCGGGCACACTTCGAACTGTAATGTACGAGGGTCGTTCAATAAGTAATGCCCCACATTTTTTCCTCAGAAGATATTTATTGTTAAGAGTCAGAGTTTGATGACCATCTACGTCAACATGTGTTATCCATGTCCTATTTTTCTATGTAATCTCAATTACGTTCTATGGCCGTACGCCAACGTTGTGGAGGAGCACATATTCCCTGCTGGTAAAAGCTCTTGTCCTGTAGGCGTTGCCACGTTTTCACTGCATGACTGCCACTCTCGTCATCTTTGTGTTCCCCGCAGAGAATCTCAAAGTGACCTAAAGAGATGGAAGTCAGAGTGTGCCAGATCTCGACTGTAGGGTGGATGAGGTAATGATGTCCAACCCAATTTGGCAATGTGTTCTCGAGTTCTCAGACTTGTGTGTGGAAGTACATAATTGTGTAGGAGAAAGATTTCTGCTGGATTCTTGTACGATCGAACACGTCGGAAACGGTTCTTGAGTTTATTGAGAGTCTTCACGTAAGCCTACGAATTGATGGTTGACTCTCTTGGCATCACATTCACGAGAATGACATCATCACAATCCCAGAAGACTGTCACCATGACTTTTCCCGCAGCGAGGGTTGTCTTGAATTTCTTCCTTTGTGGTGAATGAGGATGATGCCACTCCATGGACTGCCGTTTTGTTTCCGGTGGAGAGAGGTGCACCCAGCTTTAGTCCCCCGTAACGATCCGTGACAGAAAGGCCTCTCCGACGGTCTCAAAACGATCCAACAATTCAGATGAAATGGCCTTTCTTGTTGTCCGCTGGTCGTGGATCCTGTCGTAAGCACCTCTTTGAATACCTGAGGGTCTCGATCATTGCAGTCGCACTTCCAATGCTGACCGGCAACTGTAGAGCCGACTGTCGAGTTGTGATGCGCCGGTCGACACGAATAATGGAATCCGCACGATTCACATGTCTGGAGCAGTGACTGTGACAGGACGTCCCGAACGTGACTGACCATGGAATTCTGTTTCAGCATTTTCTGAGGCTGTAACTTTCTCAACTGTACTCCTATCAACTCCAGCTTCAGCATACACTGCACACAGACGTTTATGGATGTTCACCACGGTTTCTTTGTCTGCACACAAGAATTCAATAACAGCACGCTGACAGTAACGTGAGTCGTATGTAGACGCCATTTTGACGCTGTACTACGCCTCTGTCATCTGCCAGAACGGTTCGAAACTTCACCGGGGCACAGCACAAACATCAAATGTGAAGCACAAACAAGAACGTTTGTCTATGTATATTTTTCTGGCTGATGAGTGTATAAATAACCTAGACTGACTACGTGTGTTGACGCCAAAGTGTGTTAACCACTGTTGACTGCGATATCTTTCTCGCTTTGGTGCCAAGCATGATGTAGAGGAAGAATTTTTTAAAGATGTGGAGCATTGCTTATTGAACGACCCTCGTAGATCTAAAGATCAGCTGACTGTAGTCCGTTTCACCTACCTGATTTATATCTAGTATATTGTCAACACAGTCACAGAGCTGAAATGCGTTCCGTATAAGCAGAATAGGTTCAAAAGATTGGCAGGAGTCGCAAAAGTGATAGTGTTTCACCCCCAAAATTACTTCGAGTCTACTTGGCAGAATATATTTATTTTAAGTTGTCTTACTAACAATGTACCGAAAATTCTTCCTCTACATCATGCCTGGCACCAAAGCGAGAAATATATCGCAGTCAACAGTGGATATCCCACTTTGGCATCAACACACGTAATCACTCTAGGTAACGTATACACTGATCAGTCAGAAAACTATGATCGCCGACCTACTATAGATATAAATCCGTCCAGGACATAACAGCTTCACCTGCGGAGGAATGACTGCTGGTCAGACACACGCACGATGCGTGTAGTATCAGTGACCGTGTTGTCCGTGTGTAGAATGGGGAAGGCGCGCGATCTATCTGAGTCTGACCGAGGGCAGGTTGTGACGGCCCGGAGTCTCGGCACGAGCATTTCGGAAGCTGAACGACTTGTCGGGTGTTCGAGGAGTGCTGTGGTGAGTGTCTTCAATACGTGGCGAAATCGAGGTAAAATGACGTCCAGAAGTCGAGGCGGCGAACTGTGCCTAAACTAGCATCAGACTTTTATTTTGGTAAAGTACAAGTGTGTCTGAACACACAGTGCACTGAACATTCCTAATGATGGGTCTCCGCAGCCGACGACTCGTGCATGTGCCAACGTTAACACCACGACATCGGCAACTATGACTGAAATAGGCACGTGACCATCAGAACTGGACTTGGCGCTGTGGCATAGCGTGCATGGTCCGATGGATTCCGATACGTTCTTCATCACGCCGATGGGGACGGGGGGGGGGGGGGGGCAATCCGTCGTCTTCCAGAGGAACAGCTCCTTGACTCATGTACCGCGGGACGGAAACAAGCTGGTGGTGGCTCATTATGCTCTGGGTAACATTCACGTGGGCCAGTAGAGCTCGTGCAAGGTGCCATGGCGACCAAGGAATATCGTACACTGTTTGCAGACCACGTACACGCTTTCATGACGATCACGTTACCCGACGGCTGTAGCATTTTTGGACAAGATAATACGCCATGTGACGAGGCTAGGAGTGTGATGGAGTGATTCGAGGAACACAGTTGATGTCCTGGCCCCCAACTCGCCGTATCTGAACCCGATCGAACACGTCTGGGTTGTGATTGAACGTGGCGTCACCGCTGATCGCCCCTCTCCCCTGAACTGACGGAAATTAGATGATTTGTCTATGTAGATACGGTCCCAACTCCCTCCAGTGACCTACAAAGGTCATTGCTGTCATGCCACAACGCGTCGCCGCTGTCACCTATGTCAAAGGTGGACATACCGGCTATTAGGTAGGTGGTCATAACATTCTGGTTGATCGTTGTTACGACTTCGTACTGCCGCTGCTATTGTCATGCGAGTCTCATACACAGGATGTTTCAAAATTCTTGCTACAGGCTTCCAGAGAGTGTAGAAGCGACTTGGTAGATAAAGTTTTGGCATGGAACCCACGTCCGGAAACGTACTGTTTCGATATAAAATCAAGTTTGAAGATCGGATTACTTTAAGATCTCCCGCTTCGCGGTACGAATACAAACTGAAGAGAGGGTGCCGTCGTCGTTCCCTGTTATGACACCGCATGTCATTTTCGCCGCGACCGGTAGCCGAGCGGTCTCGGGCGCCTTGTCACGGTTCGCGCTGCTCCCCCCGTTGGAGGTTCGAGTCCTTCCTCGGACATGGGTGGGTGTGTTGTACTTAGCGTAAGTTAGATTAAGTAGTGTGTAAGCTTAGGGACCGATGACCTCAGCAGTTTGGTCCCATAAGACCTTGCCACAAATTTCCAAATTTGTCATTTTCATCCGATACGGCTACGAGAAAATGGTGCCTTCCCGAATAGAAGGGTTGACTGTGGTGTTACACGAACGCACTGGACTCGTCTTTGAAGAGCACGTCCTTCGGCAGGTAGAAGAGAACCCGACGATGAGTCTTCGAAACACTGCCCATGCCGTGGACCTCTGTAGAGCCCACAGGCCAGTGCTCATTCCCTGCTCTGTCTACTTTACGTGAAGCCAGAGATTTGAAAGTAATCCGATTTTCAAATTTATTTTACTCCCAAACAGTACATTTCCGGACACTGATCCGTTATCAAAAGTTTCTGTATTATCAAGGAGACTATCATCTCTGTTAATCACGGATTTTGGTGAGCCTAATGTCTGTTGTAGAAGGACGTGGCCTGAGTGACTGGCTAGCGGCTTTTCATGCGAAGGACCCTACTTCCCGAGATAATCAATATCTAAGTTTTATGCAAACGAGTTGCATCCATGATGTAAACGACTTGTCGACCAAGCGAGAGTAGCGGAGTGGCGAAGGCTCACAGCTACCACGATGGTGGTACGGGTACATATCCTGCCAATGCCCTTAATTTTTTTCTCGCTTCATCATACAGAATAACAGTAAATACCATGTCATTCAGGATTATTCAGAAGTAATCGTTTTAGACGTAGTAATTTAATTACTAAAACAATCAATGCAGCTAACTTTATTCAAATGTGTATAGATTACAGAATCGTCTTACTCGCTATCACTTGCATCGCTTGCTGTGCTAGAATAGTATTTCTGATGGTAGGAAAAACTGAAACACAAATTTGCAGAGCACTACACACATTAATGAAGGCTACGGGCTCACAGGCGCACGGGTTTTTCGGAAGCGACACGGGAAACACAGTTCGTTTAAAGTAAAAAAGATTGTTCTCTATTCGATCATCTTCAGTAGGAAAAGCGAATATTTGCTCGTTCCTGTGAAAGCAGCTGTACTAAACTGATACAGAACTAAAGAATGTATTTTTATGGAATCTTACTCGAAGTAAGGAACATTTAAAAAAATTTTCGAGGTAGTTTTAACTACCCTGCAGAAATAAACGTCACAGGGTTGGTAAAGTGGAATAAATTTGAGTGGCATAACTTTTACGGTGCATGTGCATGCTTTCTTGTCATCTATAGTGGATTGATCGTGAAGTGTCTGACCAGTCTGCCCTCCCGGTGACTCAGTAACTTACAGAAATTTTTCTTGCTGCACGTACATAAGAACGACAAAATTTAAAGACGCTTCATACAGTGCATTCTCGAACTTCCCTGATTTCGTGCAGGTCAAAATCACATGTTTTAATTTATGAGTCAACTCGTCAACTTTTTTTTTGAACAATTTGACCAAATTTCCAGAATGGTTCTTGCACACATCAGAAAACGTAAAGGACCATCTTCTCTGACACAGCTATAGTATACTTTGCTGACCTTGTTCGTATCTTTTTTCTGCACAGGGACGGTTTTTGCTACTTTTTCCGCAAGGGGTCTGTTGTACGTCGACTGGCACTGGCAGCTGGTTTGTTACATAAGCGAGATAAAAATTGGAGATGAGATACTTTCATCAGTATCTGGAATGACATGTAGGCTACTATTTAATGATATTCTGTAGGTTGAAATTGAGAAGAAAGTACACTGGCATCCTTTGAAAGCATACTATCAGTGTGATAGCCGAGAATCTTTGCCGCTGCGTTACTCTTGCTTTGCCGAACTAATGTTAGTGTTACAGGTACAGAAGGGACGCATAAAACTTCATCCATATTTCGGAAACTAGGGCCTCTCACATGAAAAGGCGCCGGCCAGGTTCTCAGGACAGGTCTCTCTATGACGTACCAAAGACTCATCAAAATCCGTGATGAACAGGTCTGACGGGTTCCCTTGTAAGTACGCTCTACAACCCACAGACGCCTGCAATGGGAAGTGTGAAACATTCCGTATATGCAGCTCTAAATTGCTGGGCTACTTGAACACTTTATAAATGATAAATTACAATCACTGGGTTCGCTTACTATAGGTAGTTGGCAGTCGGGAATGTTATTATTATTAGGATGATTATTATTATTGTAAATATTAGTTGCTAGATACGTAAAGTATTTTGACAGCACCTTACCTACATGCTTGCGAAGGAAACATTCAACGTGTCAAAGTCTCCAATGCGATCCGGAGTTACTTGTTGCACCTAGACAGGTGGTGCGGTACCGTTCCAGAGCGCCAGAACGACTATCAGACCTACAAAAATTCGTAAGGCAGGGGTTCCATTCCTGCTTATAAGCTGGACTTGTCCTGTTCTGGTGACGTAATTTTAATTATTCTCTTCACATAAAGCTGACGGGAAAAAAGGTTGCAGAGGGAGGTACTATCTTCATTTATTTATTTATTTATTTTTGTGGGAAATATATCCAACTGACGAGATGCTGGTGTTGGACGTGGAGGAGTTTAATAAATGTATTACCTGTAAGCATACAGCTGAGGACTGTACCTATCGTTGTTTGACTTACGAGCTCGCTACAGATGCCTGCTCGACAATACACGCTACCATGACTGACGGAAAATGATTCACTGCTCTAATTACACATCGAAATTGTAGTGAAGAAAACCAGCACTCGTAATGAACAGGTCATAATGCACCATATGTACGGGGAAAAATTGTCGTCCCAAAAGACTGCGGAGTGGCGGTAGTTGAATGTGTGCTCTCCTCAATGTACGATCACAGATTGCTGAAATTAGAGGCCCTCTTACCTCCCCTTATCCTTTCGTCTCCTTCCCTCCCTCCAAATACAGGAGTACGCAGGCTTTTTCAAATGGTGTGCAGTGTATTTATCTGCAGCCTACCTCTCATCCGCTGGCGGACGAGCGGCACCCAGCCCGCCTTAAGGCGACAGTCCTTTTCCAACCCAAAAGCAAAATTTGTTAGTACTTCCCTGCCCCATACGCTGCCTCCTGGTCAGGGCACAGCTGCCAGCTGCCATGGTGCGACCACTCACTCACTCACACACACACACACACACACACACACACACACACACACACAGTCTGAATTGTCTCCATACTGCCCCCACAAATGCCCGCCATTCTGAGTGTGAGACACTGCACTGTAACGCATCTCTTATAAATTAGCATCTATTAAAAAAGAAAACACAATTGTAATAATAATAAATGTTCTCTTTTCAAGAAAATGGGCGCAGTCCATTTTCTTTTAAGTATTTTCAGCTAATTCAGTATAGTCTTTATGTCTCACTGTAGGATACAATTAGCATCTAAATACCTTGCAACATCCAACGAAGTGCACCTCTGCCGATTACATATGATCAGAATTCACAGGTCAGCCTATACATCCCCTACAAATATTCACCTGCGTAAAACTGGGAAAAAAACTTCCACTGTTTTGATGTGAAAACTATAGATTACCACGGAATGCCCTCGTTATTTCGAAATTGTCATCAGAGTGAAGAAAAAGCGAGAATTTAAACTCTGAAGAAAAACATCTATGTTAAGCAATTTCTCTCAGCTTGATGAACAAATTACTCGACCTGAGAGCGTCTCTCACGTTTAAATCATTGGCTGTAAATAAACTGTCATGGACCTGTGTATTACAAACATTTCAGACACATGAAATAACATTAGAGAATACAATCTTTCATGCCATTAGTTCACTTTAGCTCACATGTCGGAAAAAAAAATAATCATTTTGTGTTCGTCAATGATAACCTGTAGTTCAAGAGGACGTTGCGGTTTTGTATACTATGGCATGTCCCATTTTACCAATGCGAAGCTATATCACACCTGCGTTCATGAAACAAATTGTGAGAGTCTGTTTTGTAATAGCACCTGCTGTAAGATTTTACCGTGTCTCTCTTTTCCAATACATCGAGAACAAATGCTGTCTATGTGTGTATATTTGACATTTTTACTCCATAACTCCTCTATGCCGACATGTCTGTAGTTTCTGCCATACAGCAGATTATTGCATTAATGCTCTGTAAGCAATTTGATCATTACAGCCTGTTTCATGCAATCTACTTACATTTCTAGGTTCCACAATGAACTATAATTCAGGTGGTGTCTACGTAATAATTAGAGGTTATGAATTATGAAATAACACAAGACTTGCGGTAACAACTATTTTTAAACACATAATCATGACGATAATAATAAAAACAATCATGATACCATGAGAATAGATACAGCTGATTTCTATAAGTTTTATAAACAAAAGTGGCATAGTTTTGAGAGAACTATCTGCATCCAAACCTTAACCAGTTGTACCACTACTTGTAGTAGAACCTCATATAAGATTTTACCGCATTTCTTTCTTCCAACATATCAAAAACAAATACTGTCAGCATGTTGACATCGAGCGTATTACATATACACGTATCGCTTCACTGGAGCAGGTCGCTAGGGCGCGAGGTTGCTTGCACAGATCTGCGTAAAGTTTTGTCGATTGTACTGGAGAGAGATCATACTCAACAGACTATCAATCACATGAGAGGGTTGCTGTATCGGTCCTTCATAAGCAATGTAATACATTTTTTTTTTTTTTTTGCTATAACACATGCAAGCAGTGTACAACTCAGCTTTGTACACCACCATACACGTTGTTTTTCTACCAGTACTTCGAGGTCTGTGTCAGGTGCTAAAGTGACATTGGCTCTCTCAGAAAGCTGAACATTGCATGGTGTAAACTACACAGCTCCCACAACACACAGGTTGGTGGAAATAAAACACAGAGGCGATGTTTCTCATTGACAAAAACGTTAAAGACAGCGCAACATATGGAAACTGGAAGAGTCTGCTCCATTGTAGAGCATTTTCAGCAGCTATCCGATGGTGATCACCTATACAGTTAATCTCATCTTCCACAGCGGCAGAGTAGTGGATGTCTCGGTGTTCCATTTCAGATAGAATTGTTTCCTCACTTTGCAGTCATGTATATGATTACTGTTCCGGTGTTGACCATTGCCTGAAGGTGCTGTTCACCAAACGCGTGAGTTAGTAGAAACAAAAAGAGGTACTGTTATCTTGTTGATGAAAAGAACCAAAACATGTGGATGGAATCGCAGCATTGAGGAACATTTCCATACAATTGTCTGAAGGCGATGACCTCTACATTTAACCCATTGCCCCACACTGACAAGTAGCAGATATCCAGTGTTCCGCAGGCTCCCTCCATCTCAACTAAGTGGTGTCAGTCAATGATTATGTGATAATAAACAGCATATGAGTGGGCACATAGGATGGGAAAGACATTGTTGATGTGGGGCGATATACTGTTTTGCAACTGCCATATACTAGATTGTGAATGCAGACAGATGACTGTGCAGTGCGTCCATTCCACCATATACATCAAAGTATACCAGATGATGTCCTATACCGGTGCAATTAGCTTATCCACATTTTTCCAGCGCATTGATCATAGTGGGATGGATGGGTGTGGATGGGTCTCACACAGTATTCTCGCATTCGTAGGATGAAGTCGGATATTGACAGATCCCTCCCACATTGTCTTGGGCCAATCTTCGCTGCAACACCAATCTTACCCACGACACCCACCCAAATGCGCAAGATCTCTCCAAATCCATGCGTGTCGAGGAGGGTAGAACCTCTTGTCGCTGTATAGACGACATGAGAGCACTGTGGTGATATAACAGACAGTTAAGAAGCAACGTGTGGTTTGTACATGATGGAGCTCCAGACAGATGGAGTTTGAAACATTTCATGTAAATCAACAGTGTTATGAATTATGAAGCATTATTCAACTATCCGGAATCAGTACCATGAATGTGCCAGCATGAGAGAAATGATAGTAGAGCATAAACCTCTATGGTTGCACGGTTCTGCACCTAAAAATGCTATATTGTTAAAGCCATATTGTTTCTGAAATATTAGTTGTGCAGAATGCAACGCTCTTAATACACTTACAGAGGATATATTTGTCCAACATCAGACATACAACCACCCCACACGTTTCCTACCCCAATCACTACTGTGACAAACTTTAAAGTGATAAAACTACTTCCTTCTACACTATTCTGCTGTCCTAAGAAGGCATTGTCAGTGTATATCCACTGCTCGAGCTGCTTATAAACCAACTAGAACGGTCAGGAGACTGCTGTTCTGTCCCTTAGGAAATTAATGTATTTTATACAGCTTTTTAAGTCGGAAATGCTACGTACCCTCAATTACACTTACCACGTTAGTCATGCTTATTATTATTAGTAGCAGTAGTATTGGTTTGATGGGTGCGGCTGTGTCTCACTAGGAAATAGAGTGAGGAAAGACTAAAATGCATATTTACGATAGCTGATACATTGAGTTATCACCCACGCCCTGCTGCACGAATATGCACATGAAGAAGCAGGAGCTTCTTATGAGTGAGTAAGCACCACGATAGGTAGCCGTAGGAGAGGTAACAGTCTTATTGCTGCTTACAGTAGCATCACCATAGCTCTGGTAGCATTTATATTGCACAAAGAAGTCCTGGTCTGATGTTAGGTAGCTTTGCTCATGTGTACGATAATATAACAATTTCGTCCTAACGCCATATCTCTCGAGTACACCCCTCTCACACTATTAAAGGTGATATACGTGGCATAAGTCCACTCTCCTAGAAAGCACTCTTGGGAATGGCTTAAATTTGATTCGTTTCCTTAATATTTAAGGAATAACATGTTTGTGAGAACCAACCGTAATCTGGTAATATCTATATTCGAGTGCATGTGTGATAACACAGTTATGCATTGGGATACGTAGGTTTTTACGTGCTTTGATATGGCGCCTCTGTGTAATACTTATGTCGTCTTTGTTGAAGTATGTGTTACGAAAACCCACGTAGTTTACAGGGGGAGGGGGAGGGTTAAAAGTGAATGCGGCCAGAGCATAATTTTTAAGCTTTTCTCGGGCTTGAGTATCTGGGTACCCCCAGCTCACCTCATTCCCAGCATTTCATGGTACTTTTTCTCAAATTTTATGGTATCGCATCTGGATCCGCGAGGGATAAATACTAACGGCAGGAAGTGGACAGAAATGGCTCTAAGAACTATGGGAGTTAACATCTGAGGTCATCAGTCCCCTACACTTACAACTATTTAAACCTAACTAACCTAAGGACATCACACACATCCAAGCCCGAGGCAGGGCTCGGACCTGCGGCCGTCGCAGCAGCGCGGTTGCGGACTGAAGCGCCTAGAACCTCTCGGCCACAACGGCTGGCTGAAAGTGGACAGATCGTTGCATGAGTACCACCCGATAACGGCGGAACGGTTATATGCCGAAATATCATGGGCATTCGATGATCATATCCCGCTGGACACCACAGAACCCATCAAACGGCGTATACGTCGGGAAAGCCTCAGATCAAAGTTGAAATTTTTAACTGAAAATGCTCACATTAATTCCTGTGATTTCTGGACAACTGTCAGCACAGAAAAGTATTTTTTCGAAATATTTATCGGCTGTAGATAACCACTTGAAGAAGGCATTATCAACATATTTGATACTGAAGGTGTCGGTGCACACAATCAGGCTGCTCGTACTACATGACTATGTGTCATACTGATGTCTGAAACCAAAACTGCCCCTTCGTATTGATGTTTTAGCGCAGGAGACTATGTGCAATGTATATTTTAGTTTGAAATATCAAAACAGTCAGATATTTTTTTCTTAGGAAAAAAATTAAAATTAAAACAGTAGCGATGTATCCATGTCATTCCAAAGGTATTTGTGAAAGGAGTAGAGAGGCCGAAGGCTGAATAATAACTACAATTAAAAAGACGGGAGACGTCTAAGAGGTTTGATACAGAAGAGCAACGGCGGCTCCCCTTGTTTGTCCTCACCGCTGCTCGCGCCGGAAATATGAAACGCCTTGTACGTCGCCGGCGCGCTTTGTGAACACGGCCTTATGCCTAGCGGTTGCGTGTTTCCCAGTATTTCCACGGAGTTCGTAATTCTAACAAGGGAGCTTTCACCAGAAGTGTCATAATTAGACGTAAAAAATGGTGCTCTGGTACAAGGCGCTTCTCAAGTGTTGTCGAGGAATCAAGGTTCAAAGCTTTACGAGCCTGTTGAACCCAACGAGAGCGCAAGCTACTGAGCGCCGGCTTCAGTGCAGCCAACTAAGGCGACACACTACAAGATTCCAGTACTGCGTTCGAGTTTTCCGTCATGTATTTACTTTTTTTTTCTCTCCCAGGGGACACCACCTTATCGTAGGAAATCTTCAGTACCGGGCGGGAGGATTTTCGCCCTCTGACGAAGTCGAGAGCTGTGCCGGCCATAGAGTAGCTACTGGCCGAGTCACCCAAGCCGGACTGGTCTCGATGGAGGAGACAGACAAAGTGTGTCCCATAACCTAGGGCACGGGGGGGGGGGGGCCTCTATAGGCGTAGAGAAGTCAAACCTCCTAGGGGAGTAAACCCTAAAAAAATCCAGGTCCTCCAAGTCGGGGGTTGGGCGTGAGGCTAACAACCCCACCCCGGAAAAAAGTGTTGTTGCGGATACTATATACATGCCTCGGAACGGAAAGGATTGCCTGTTGACGACCCGGCGAGAAAAACGGTTAAGGAGAAGGAATACGGATATTCGGATAGCCACCTGGAATGTGAGGACACTCAAGAGGCCTGGCAATCTACAAGAAATCGGGAATGAATTAGATAAGTATCAAGTGAAAATAGCAGCAATACAAGAATGTAGATGAAAAGGGCAAGGAATGATAGCGTCGGGGGAACATTTAATGATGTGTAGCGGTGAAGATACAGGCCTTTATGACACTGATTTCCTTCTACATAGGTCTATGAAGGATAATGTAACTGGTTTTCCGGCAATAAGTGACAAAATAAGGGCAAAATTTTTTAACGTTACAATAGTGAATGTCTATGCTCCTACGGAGGAGGAAGAGGAAGATGCAAAGGATGTATTTTATGCCAAATTGGAAAAAGAAATTGGTAAAATTCAAAGTCACGATGTGAAAATAATACTTTTGGAGACCTAAATGCAAAAGTAGGGAAAGAAGAGGTATGTAGAAGTATAATAGGAAAGGAAAGCCTTCCCAATGACAGTAATGATAATGGGCTCAGACTGATAGACTTCTCCAGTGGGAAGAACATGATAATAAAAAGCACCTATCGCGCAAGGAAACATATTAAGAAATGTACATGGGTTATCACCAGATGCAAACACAAGAAACCAAATAGATTACGTACTCATAAACAAAAGGCACGCATCAGCTATTATGGAAGTTAGTAGATGCAGAGGGGCAGCTGGAGACACAGACCACTGCTTAGTACGAGTTAGATATAGGCAGAAGATAGATTTGGTAAGAAACCAAAGGAATAAGATAACAATGAAACACAATATACAAAGACTCCAAACGAAGGAAACACAGGAAGAATATAGGAAGAAACTAGAAGAGATGTTGGAAGCCGGGAGAAACACAGGGAATGAAGATAATGTGGAAACTAAATGGGAGTCGTTAAAAACTGCCATTAGCGTAGCTGCAGAAGAGATACTGGGGAGAGAACAACGCAAAAGGGTGGTTAAGTGGGTCGACGAAAAATGCTTAACGTTAATCCACGAGAGAAATGAAGCGAGACGGAGAATGTTGCAAAGGAACACGAGGTTAGCGGCAGAAGAATACAGAGAAAAGAGGAAAAAAGCTGATAAGTTTTGTAGGGGAAAGAAACGGCAGCATGAAAGGAGAAGGACAGCTGGACGAAATGGGAGACAATAAAGAGATCAGAAGGTTCTATGAAAGAACGAGAGATTTGAAGAAAGGTTTCCAACTTCGAGCAGTTTTTTGTAAGGATAAGGACGCAAATCTAATTGGAGATAAAAACAAAGTACTAGAAAGGTGGCAAGAGTATTTTACCGAACTGCTCGAGGGGAAAGAAGGGGATAAAGAAGAAGGAACCGTGATTGAGAATGAAAGGGAGCAGGACTCAGAATTGGAATCAGATGTAGAGGATCGGGAAGAAGTAGTACCAGAACTACAGGAAGTGAAGAATGCTATCAAGAGCCTGAAAAATAATAAAGCAGCAGGAGAAGCCGGCATAGAGGCCGAATTATTAAAATATGGGGGGAAAGAAAATGGAGGAGGCAGTCCATGAATTGAGAAAGGAAATATGGATAAAGGAGGTAATGCCTAAGGGTTGGAAAATGGTAATTATCTGCCCTTTACATAAAAAAGGCGACAAGTCAGAATGTAGTAGTTATCGCGGAATCACTCTCTTGGACGTATTATATAAGATATTTAGTAAAATTTTAGCCTTCAGACTTGAAGGGATCATAGAAGTGATATCGGGGGACTATCAGGCTGGATTTAGGAGGAACAGATCCACGATGGATCAGATATTTTTATTAATACAAAGTGCTAGAGAAGTTATATGAGTATGACAAGCAACTACATCAGTTGTACTTTGATTTTAAGCAAGCGTACGACAGCCTACACAGGAAGAAAACTATACAGATCATGAAAGAATTTAGAATCCCACTAAAACTGGTCAATTTAGCGGAAATGACAATGAAAGCAACAGTGTGTAAAATAAGAATAGTGCAAGAACTGTCTGGAGAATTCCAAGTACGGAGGTGGCTACGACAGGGAGATGTGATCTTTGCAATGCTATTTAGTTTAATTTTAGAAAAGGTAATGCGGCAAATGCCGATAAACCCAAAAGGAACAATACTTAATCGGCAAGTTCAAGTGGTAGCATATGCGGAAGACGTAGCATTAATGGCAAGGAATGTAAGGGCACTAAAGGGGAACTACGATACTTTAGAGGAAGCAGCAAGAGAAGTAGGTTTAGAAGTAAACATAAGCAAAACAAAGTATATGGTGATGGGGGAGCCCAATATAAACGGACAAAAGAATTCAATAGTAATGAATGGGAAAGAATATGAAAGAGTAAAAACATTTAAATATTTAGGTTCTGTAATAACGGAAGACAATAAAGTGGCAGTAGAAATTGAAGAAAGGATAGCGAGTGGAAATCGTTGCTATTTTGCCTTGAAGAATGTATTTAATTCCAGGAATGTTAGTAGGAATTCAAAAATGAAAATATACGCGACCATATTAAGACCTATAGTAATATATGGATCAGAAGGCTGGGTATTGACATTAAAGTAGGAAAACTGATTATTGAGATGGGAAAGAAAGATACCGAGAAGGATTTTTGAAGCAGTGAGAGAGGAAGATGACTGGAGAGTAAGGACAAATGTAGAAATACAAACACTTTTTGGACAGAGGGATACTGTTGTTAAAATTAAGCAGGAAGAATAAGATGGGCAGTACCTGCACAGAGAGTGCCAGAAACTTGGAGTGTCAAGAAAGTTTTCATGGGAAAACCTGACTGGAGAAGGAGAAGAGGTAGACCCAGGAAAAGGTGGCTGAACGCTATGGAAGAAGATGTAAAGGCGATGGGAATAAGAAATTGGAGAAGGAAGGCGATGGACAGAGAAGAATGGAGTTAGGTGATACAGGAGGCCAATGTTCTTCTAGGGCTGTAGAGCCAACCAAGAAGAAGAAGGATTTAGTTTTTTTTTCAAGTATTCCACCAAACTCTCGTGTCGCAGCAAAGCATCATCTTTCTACGGATAGGAATCGTAACAACACTGATAGTTATGGTAGTACATTCGAGGCAAGATATAGTTGTATTATAAGAAAACATCGGGAATGGACATTTATTTATCGATCGCGTATCGCAGGTGGAAGGCATAAACGAAATTCCTTTGGAATTTCCAAAAATATTGGAAATGGGATCATTTTTAGAGTCTTATGAGACTGGAAGCATAGCACCAGATTTTCGAAATAACTCGCAGTCTCGAAGATTCGTAGCAAGGGCTGATAACTGCGAGAACTAACACACAGTCAATTTCACAGCTCACAGATACAAGTTGCTGGTACGAATAATTTACAGAAGAATGGAAAAGAAAAATGATAATCTAATATATAACGATACGTTTGGCTTTAGGAAAGGTAAAACCACCAGAGAGGCAGTTCCAGCGTTTAAGAAAACTCAAGAAATGTACATAAGTTTTATCGATCTACAAAAAGCATTCAATAATATAAAATGGCGCCGGATGTTCGAAATTCTTCTAAACCAGATGTAAGCTATAGGAAAAGAGGGTTAGTATGCAGTATGTACAAGAACGAAGAGCGATAAATAAGAATAGAAGAGCAAGAACGAAGTACTCGGATTGGAAAGAAGAGTATAAGTTACCGTGCCAGCTATCATGCTCACTAGAAAACTTATCCCCTCAAGAAGGTAAATTTCCCCAGCCGGCAGAAACATAGAATGGAGCGACTCAGTAGTTAATGGTGGCAGATAGCCATCTGTACAAACTTCAGACACTGCAAAACAGGATCCTCCGTACCATAGCTGATGCAATCGATACACGCCCAATACGCACATTAAACAGTTGTTAGGCGAATCATCAATCCTTACATACACCATGAGAGAAAGGGAGAAACTCTCCACGAGAAGATTGCAGCTTCGACCCACGATCTTACCCATTAGTTTGGTACACAATACCCGACCCTTCAGATAAAAGATCAGTCTCCACCCTAATCAGACAATATAGGGCATAACAGATACAGACACACAGTCATGCATACAAACAATCATTTAAATACCAAAACAAGAGCCATCAGTCATTCAGCCATGGTAGGTGTCAGACGGGAGAGGCCCTGTGGTGCTTCTACGAGAAAGATATACAGATAATGCAGCAAGGGTAGTATTTTTGACTAGTGACGAAAACGTCCTGGGTCCCCAATTTTAGCCACGCAACTGCTTCAATTTTGAATGAAAATCTTCAGAAATGGCGGCCGAAGACTTACGACATAAGTCACCCTCATTCCGTCAAGGGCCTTGCCGAAGAGGGCAGAAGAGAGCGGACAGAGGCTCAGGGCACTCCCTTGCCCTTGTGGTGGGAAACTGCCTTTCAAAGGCGGTAGAATCAGCAATGATCAGCGCCGTGAGGATGCAGACGGCAATGGAAACCACTGCGTTGAAGATACTTAAAGCGCATCCACATTCCAAAGTGTCAAAAACGCTTTTGGTGAAACCGAAGATGCTTAGAGGGACAAATTAGTACAATACGCAGTTTTTGTTTGTGCCCAATTTCACTTTTAAGGGCTAAAAGACAACCCCGAAAGATAATTTGGCTTTTTAGATGTAGACGGAATATCCTCCGAACGATGATGTGTGAAATAGTTTTTGGTATAAAAGTTTATACCTAATTAATATTCTTGTAAACTGTATGATAAATCTTTGTAATAATCTGAAATTTTGCAAAATACCCCATCACCATTAATTAATTTTGAAAAAAGAGAACTTTCGTTACAACGTAAATTAAAGACGCTTTTAGCTACATACAACACTGTGTAATAAAGCTGCTTTCTGAGACAACATTTTTGGAAAGTAAGCTGTACGCAGTGTATTTTCAGTATTAATTAAAATATCTAAACACTGATCACAATTTTAATTATTTATTTCACTTACAGAGAGGTGACTAAGGTCATGGGATAGCGATAGGCACATATACTGACGGCGGTAGTACCTCTTACACAGGGTATTAAAGGGCAGGGCATTGGCGAAGCTATCATTTGTACTCAGGTGATTCATGTGAAAATGTGACCGACTTGATTATGGCCACGCGGTGGGGATTAACAAACTCTGAACGAGGAATGGTAGTTGGAGGTAGACGCAAGGGGCATTCCATTTCGGAAATCGTTAGGGAATTCCATATTCCGAGATCAACAGTGCCAAGAGTGTGCCGAGAATATACCGAATTTCAAGCATTTACTCTCACGACGGACAGCGCAGTAACCGACGGCCTTCACGAGAAAGAGCAGCGGCTTTTGCATGGAATTTTCAGAGCTAATGTACAAGTAACACTGCGTGAAATAATCGCAGAAATCAATGTGGGACGTACGACGAAGGTGTCTGTTTGGACAGTGCGGTGAAATTTGGCGTTAATGGGCTGTGGCAGCAGAAGACCGACGCAAGTACCTTTGCTAAAAAAAAACATCGCCGGCATCGCCTTTCCTGGGCTCTTGACCATATCGGTTGGGCCATAGACGACTGGAAAACCATGGCCTGGTCACATAAATTCTGACTTCAGTCAGTAAGAGCTGACTCAAGTTGTCAACAAGGCATTGTGTAAGCTGGTGTTGGCTCCACAATGCCGTCGGCTGTGTTTACATAAAACGGACATGGTCCTCTTGTCCAACAAAACCGATTTTTGACTGGAAATGTTATGTTCGGCTACTTGGAGACGATTTACAGGCATTCATGGACTTAATGTTTCCAAACAACGATGGAATTTTTATGGATGGCAACGCGTCATGTCAGCGGCCCACAATTGTTCGCGACTGCTTTGTAGATTCTGGTGACAGTTCTTTGTCACAGGAGAGCGTAGAATACTTACAACTGTCACTGACTATGAAAGCATCACTTGATGCATGCAATCACAAATAGCCTCTTGAAGTAAAACGTTCAAATAGATTTCGCCTAACTCCGTCCTACTGGATGATGTTGACAGCTGAAGCTGGAACCACAAAGTGGGCGGAACTGTTCCATGCTCTGCTCTATATTGACCTCAGTGTGATGGCGCTGCAGTACTGAGAAGGGAGGCGTGGTCTTCATTAGCGCCTCCGACACGTCCTTGGGGATTGCAGTAAGACCTGGGTAATGTTTGTATTATCGATTCGCGTTGTCTACTTCGGTGTGGCACCGCTATCTCTGGACAATACTACACTTTGTATGAAAGTTTGGTTGTTAATTTGAGGAATATAAATAAATAAAGGACGAGAACTCAAGGCAGTACGAACAAAACAAGGACTCTGGTGACTTAGCTGGTTGCCCTAACGCCGCTTTTAGGTGGCTGGCGCTCTCGTATGGTATCCAACATGTTTGTAAAATTTTGAACTTCGACTTCTTGTCAATCCTTGAGAACTGTACCGTACTAAACCAGCATGTAAAAGATGAGTAAAATCGTGGGCTTCTTGTGTGTATTCTACCCTTACAGGTTGTTCACTCACAGTTTTCACTAACAACTCCCATGATTTAATTTGGGTATGACACTTGTATTTAACGATGCAGTTTCCTTATAATTCGATGTACGAGTACAAAAGTAAACCAGTGGTCGTCGTGTGTGTCTAAGCAATTGTGCAGGTAGCTGTTTACCTGTGGTGGCAGTGTGCTTGTTGTGATGACTAATGTTTGGTTACAGGCAATACCGAAGTCGTTGTGACGGTGGCCGCCATGGAAGACGGCGTAGGCGACGCGGAGGTGGACGCGCCGCCGCCGCCGTGGGCTGTGGCGACCGTGCGTCTTGTGGCCGCCGGCAGTGGCGCCTGCAACCTAAAGCCCCAGGTGACGTACCCACTATCCAGCCATCACTGCGCTGCCTCGTCTTTAAGCAGGTTACGCTCCCGGTCACCATTTCAGACGGGGACGTTTGACTCCGAGCTAGGAGTCTCTCTCGAGAGGTTTCCGTTAGTAGAATTCGTTGTGAGCCAAATAACCAGTTTACTGTGCTTCGTGGTCAGAACACTCTTTTTAGTGGTCATTCCTGCCGAAGGAGACGTTGAATTCGGGGTCCTTCTTCATTTTCGAAATCATTATTAACACAGTGTCTCGAAAGAGATTCAACGAATTCGAAAGTAAAATTCTGACTACCGACCTCTCAGAAGGTCCTAAGAAGTTTTGGTCGTATGTTAAGTCGGTAAACGACTCGAGCATTCTTTCCAGCCATTCTGTGACCATAATGGCAGTGAAACAGAGTACGACACAGAAAATGCTGAAATACTAAACATATTTTTCTAAAACTGTTTCGCAGAGGAAGATCGCACTGCAATGCTTTTGTAAAACGTCACAAGAACGACAAAACGGCTGAGTCGTGAGTCGTGCTTGGGTTGCTCAGTCAGTAGAGCACTTGCCGGCGAAAGGTGTGACTTTCACACTAAATCGCAGTGGACCCTTGTGCCTATAAGAATGTTAATGATATACAGAAACTAACTAGCTTCTAACATGTTCATTGTGGTTCAGCAAACTATCGTGCTGCTCTTATTCATGGTCAGCGTTAAGTGTTGATTGCATTTTTGGTTTTCATACTCGCTGAGCTTGAGAGGTCGCTGGCGCTCCGGGCGGTGCTGTGCAAGTCCCTTCATCACACAGTTTTAATCTGCCAGGAAGTTTCAAAACGGCTGATATCGAAAAGCAACTGAAATCGCTCAACAGAGGGAAGACCACTGGAAGTGACGGGATACCAATACGATTGTACATAGACTATGCGGCAGAACTTGCCCCTCTTGTAGCAGCAGAGAGTAGCTAAAATTTCCTGATGATTGGAAAAACCATAGGTCATTCCCGTTTTCAAGAAGTGGTCGAACAGTCTCACAAAGCTAAAGCCCCAAACTCTGATGTCGATCAGTAGTAGGATTTTGGAACATAAGTTTACGCTCGTTTGTTGTGACGTCTTTGGGAGCCGAAAATCTTCTCTGTAGGGACCAACTTGGGTTCCGAGAACAACGATCGTGAGATCCAATACATCTCGCTCTGTTCGCCCACGATAACTAGAAAGCGGTAGATACAGGTACCCTGCAAGATGCAGCATTCCTTAACTTTTTGAAAGGTATGCTGTACCGTTCCAGATTGGCGCCTAATGAAGCGTATGGAATATAAGACCAACTGTGTGGCAGGACTGAAGAGTTTCTAGCATGTCATTCTGAATGAAGAGGAGTCTTCAGACGTAGAAGTAAATTCGGACGTGCCCCAGGATGGTGTTATAGGCCCCTTACTTTTCGTTTTATTTAACCTAACAGATAACGTGGGAAGTTCCATGAGGATTTTCGCGGACGATGCTGTTACATACAGAGAAGTCACGACGCTAGAAAGTTGTAGCGAAATGCAGAATGACCGGCAGAGGATCGGCGCTTGGTGCAGGGAGTGGTAGTTGACCATTGACATAAACAGATGTAAAGTATTGCGAATGCACAGGCAGAAAGACCCTTTATTGTATGACTACACAATTGCAGAACGATCACAGTGTAATGTCTCTTGCAGCGGTCTCTCCGCGATATTTTCAGAAATTTTATAAATTATATAACTCAGTACATATCTCGAAATATCTCTTCTTATCTTACCGATTCCTAAACTTTAATATACGATGATTATCAATGCAAAGTAGTTTCAAGCCCTATTACTCCTTGGAGCGTCTATTTACTCCATGGAATAGCTTCTCTGCTATCTATGTTTTCTCTTATGAAAAGAATGATTGTGATCTTGCCGATTAGCCGTGCAAGAAGGAGGATGTGTATGTATGTATTGTTGAGCTAGTCGCCATCTTGATGAGATTCTGTATGAGAAGGAATTTAATACATGAACTAAACTAAAGTAAGTGTGTTCGCGTATTATTTAACTGATTATTATTGACAGTGTCCGCTTACTACGCTGTGTAGCACGGGATCAGTGGGGAACGTCTGATTTACACTGGACGAACCTGCCGTTTTGTACGCTCAAGATATCCAGTTTATTAATTCAAACAAATAGGCTAACACGGTCTTACCAGCAGATCTCCAGTCTTCCCCATGTGATCACCGAAAGTTAATAATTATTACAAATGTTTTCAGGAGATCGACTGACAATTTTCGTCGCACCGAGACTTCGAAATTGCTTCACTGCCTTATGGAATTTAAGTTAAGCTCAATTTAATCCGGATAGAACAGTATTGAACTGTGTGAATGTTATAAGCCTGCTTTGTGAATGAAAATTCCCTTCACATACGCATGTTTTTACTATCCTGATCAGTGAAGATAAATCAGGCCGGTGTGAGAGAGGTTTTTAAATTTTTTAAACACACACAAAAAATATATTTTCACAAAATAGCAAGGAATATGCGTACGAACCGATATAAAGTGGAACGACCACATAAAACTAATCGTAAGTGATAAAGATCCTAGACTGAGATTCAGTGGTACAATCCTCCGGAAATTTGGTCCACCAATAAATGAAGCAGGTAACAAAACACTCGTTCTACTCATACCTGAATTCCGATCGTTGGTATAGGATTCCATCTAGATATGGTTGATAAAGGAAACACAGAAGATACAAAGAAGAGCGGCACGTTTCTTTACAGGTTCATTTACTAAGCACGAACGCGTCACAGAGATGATCAGCCAACTCCAGTGGCCGACTCTGCGAGAGAGGCGCTCTGTATCAAGGTGTGGCTTATTGTTGAAGTTCCGAGAGCGTACGTAGCTAGAAGAGTCTGCAGACACACTGGCGGAAATAAAATCGGAACACCAAAAAACAATTAATGAAGAATAATGTAATTTCAGCAATACATTTGTCTAGGTATCATGTGTAAGTGATTGTCGTCGCAAGATCACAGGTTAATGTAAGTGCGAGATAAGCCATTGCAAATTTGTCTTGCTGGTATATTAATAACCGGCTGCTGGTACATTAATAATCGTCGTAACCGCCAGAAGGTTCAATGAAAACTTGCAAAGGTGCATGCATTGTGTTGTACAGGTGCCAGATGTCAGTTTTTCTGGTGGAATTCCATGCCTGTTACACTTGGCCATTCAATACAGGGATGGTTAATGCTGGTTGTGGATGACGCTGGAGTTGCAGTCCGATTATGTCCCACTGTGCTCGATGGGACACTGGGACACAGAGCTGGTGATTGAGCAGGCCAAGGTAACATCTTGACACCCTGTAGAGCATGTTGGGATACAACGGCGGTAGGTGGACGAGCGTTATTCTGTTGGAAAACACCCCTGAAATGCTGTGCATAAATGGCAGCACAACAGGTAGAATCACGAGATTGACGTACAACTTTGCAGTCACGGCGCGTAAGATAACCACTAAAGTGCTCCTACTGTCATAAGAAATCGCGCCCCAAACAATGAGGTCAGTTGTAGATCCATTGCGTCTAGCACGCACACAGGTTGGTCTCCGTCTAACTAACGCGCGGTCGTCACTGGCACCGAGGCAGAATCAGCGTTCATCAGAAAACACAACAGACCTCCACCCTGCTCTCCAGTGAGTTCTCGCTTGAAACCGCAAATGGCGGTTGTTTGGGTTCAGTTTAAGGCGTGCTGTAGGGCATCTGGTTCGGAGCTATCCTTGAAATTACCGATTTGCAACAGTTCTGTTGTGTCGCTGTGGTGCCAAATGCTGCTCGCTTGCTGCTGCAGATGCTGTACGATGCGCAAGAGCCATACGTTGAAAATTGTGCTCTTCCTTCTGGGCACGTGGCCCTCTGTAGCCCGGGCTTCTTGCGACCGTACGTTCTCGTGACCACTGGTGCCAGTGGCTACAATCCTGCCAGTTGTTTCTGCAGTATCGCAGAAGGAGCATCCAGCTTCTCGTACTTATATTACACGACCCCCTTAAAACTCACGTGTTGATAATGGCGTCTTTGTGGCCTTAAGGGCAAAAAAAAAAAATAAATAAATAAATAAATAAAATAAAATAAAAAATAAAAAATAAAAAAAAGTTCAAATGTGTGTGAAATCTTGGGGCTCTTAAATGCTAAGATCATCAGTCCCTAAGCTTACACACTACCTAACCTAAATTATCCTAGGGACAAACACACACGCCCATGCCCGAGGGAGGACTCGAACCTTCGCCGGGACCAGCCGCACAGTCCATAACTGCAGCGCCTGAGACCGCCCGACTAATTCCGCGCGGCCCTTAAGGGCATTCTTGACTAACATCATCTCACCATGTCCAGTCTCAAAGGTAACTAAAGCTCACGATCATTACAGCGGGTATTTAAAGCAAACATGATTTGTATCCTCATAGTGGCGCTACTGGTGCCACTCTTATGCTACTGCGGTGAAATGTGAATAGACATCATCTCTCAAATGTAGAAACACGCCTACCAACATTCGTTTTATGTCGCATAACTCCTTCTTGATATAGTGACTTTTTCCCGACGGCTTAGATTGCTTCCTGTTACGTGTGTCTCGCGAAGAGGCAATTTAAATAAAATTAGATTGGAGCCCACATGGATGCTCACCGGCAACCGTTATTCCCGCGAACTATTCGCGACTGGAACAGAAATGGGGGAAATGGTACACAAAGTATCCTCCGCCACATACCACAAGGTGGCTTGCGGAGATAGCTGTAGATATAAGATTAATGTAAGTAATGGAATATGTAGTCCACTTTCATTTGGCAATGCTGAGTGAATTATATTGGGAAATCAGCTCTAAAAATAGTAGTTGAGTTTTCTTACTTGATCGAAGAAAGAAACTAAGGACTATCGAAACAGAAAAGATATAAAATTCATTCTGGCAATAGCAAGAAACAAGTTTATGGAAAAGAGAAGTTTGTTGGCATCGAATATAAATTTCAGTGTTAGGAAGTATTTTCTGAAGATATTTGTAAGGCGTCTAGCTTTGTGCAGAAGTGAACCTAAGACGTTGAACAATTTGGGAAAAAAAACTAATAGAAGTTTCTGAATCGTGGAGCTACACAAAATGTGCTGAAGATCAGTGGCTAGATCGTATAAAAAAAGTTTATGACACAACTTGAGTAAGAGAAGGGATCGGCTGATATGACACGCACAGAGGCGCCAAGGATTAGTCAGTGGGGTAACAGAGTTGTGTGACGGGGACAATATGTCGAGAGAGACCACGGTTTGACTACAGTAAGCAGGTTCAAACTGATGTAAGCTGCGGTAGTTATGCACAGATGAAGAGACTTGCGCGGGATAGATTACAGTGGTGAGATACATCAAATCAGTCTTCGGATTGATGACAACTAAAACGACTAAAACATTAACACGTCGCAGTGGACAAGCTCTTATCGAAGTTTATCTCATGACAGTGGTACAATAAGAGTGAACCTACCGCAGATATTCAGAATGTCGATGAATGCACATGAAAACAACGTACGAATTCAACTTCGAAGTAAAGACTAAGCCATTCCGATTAGCTTCTGACAACGGGAATCAACATTAGAAGTCATTCGAAAAAATTGTAGTTCATATGACGTAGTGTGCCTGTACTTACTGCGTAATGGAGAGCTCGTATTTATATGTTAATGTTATTAAATTTTAATCTCGTCATGAACCATCTTGTCGTAATTATCAGGTTTACCAGATTCTTGTCAATGACTATATTGTACGATAAGAGCAGAAAGTAAATTTTAGTAACAAGATCTTTAAAAATAATGTATTGTACAATAAAATGTTTTCCTTTTTTAAATAACTCTTTAAAATGAATTTTAAAGACAGTCCGGCACGAGTGTAAATACCTTCCTTTTCCATTTCTTTCGATCTCGTCGTGTTGTGTCACGGTTGTAAGAGATCCACAGTTTTCGAAAAGTATATTCAGTGCACACCTTATTTTTCTTGTTTTTCTTCTTCTTCTTCACCTCCGCTTTCTTTTTCAAAGGGATGTATGAAATGTGCTTTCATACTATTGATTATGTTAGTCTTGTATTCTTGTGAAATTTATATTCATCCCTATATTCTTTCGTCATTCCTAGGTGTCTTATTACATTGTTCCTTTCTATCGCGGTACGGGATCTAAATATAAACATTACAGAGACCGTTCGGTTTTGTCATGTTTATGCTGAACAACCTGAAATAAAGCATAGTGTCTCGGATATATTGGAAACGTGTTCTAGTAAAGGTAACAAGTAATGTCGCACTGAACTGTTGGTCTTAATCGAGGATGCAGGGATCCCATACAATGTTGGCTGCCTGTTGGATGATTTCTGTCGTGTCAAGTTTTTTATCTTCGGTTGCTAAGTGTCTACGTGGCTAAATGTCGGATTGCAATTGGAGACGTCCGAGTTTTTGATCTTAGTACCTAGTAAACCCTGAGTTTTTACAGAATCGAACTCCCATGTATAAAACAGCGTCAAACTTCTGATTTAAATATTTGATGTTAACCATGAAGCGAGAAAAAGTTTAGGAAAGTTTTGAAATCAGGCTTAAAGTTTGTTGAAAGTTACTAAGTGCTCTCATTATGAAACACTGGATGAAAAAAGTCTAGGTAATTTGCGCTGCATTTTAAGCAATATCAAGTTTTCTATTCATCTCAATGTTTATGAGGTCATATCCCCTTAACTATGTGTCGTAGAATGATATAATTGTGCAGGTTCATTCAGTGATATATACAGAAACTATCTGCACAGTATGCAGCGAATAGAGTTAGTAGTAAAGTAGTAAGAAATTAAAGATGTCTGATGCTGAAGTTATACTGCGCTCCATTTGAAGCACAAACTGGTTTTTCACAGATCTAAATGTCTATAATGTCAAATCTTCAGAATTATGTGTCATAAAATGATCTAATTTGGCAGGTACATTCAGTGGTATATGTGGATACTGTCTACAAATTTTGTTGCGAATGGAGTCATTGGTAAAGAAGCAATAAATTAAAACGCCGTGTCTGATGCTGGATTCTACTGCATGGACAGGGAAAATGTATTATGTGATAAAGTGTGCTTTCCTTCATCGATTGGTGGTGGCTGTGAACAAGAAAAAGTTTCTTAACGATTGCTCTCATTCTAAAATACTGGATGAATTACGTCCGGGTATTTGCGGGTCAGCTAGTCTGCCTCAAGATAGATACGCAGTTTCTAACTGCAATATTTGTGTTATTGTGTTAAATATTTAAAATATGATTACGCATCTCAATAGTTTCCTTACGATAGCATTTAAAAATTTTATTTTCGGTCATTAACTATGGGATATATTGAAAATCTAACTTTTGTTACCCTGGAAGCCATTACAAGTTAGCTGCCGTCGCTTAGAGTTCCGAGTTCCAGGATAGCCGCTTAGTAATACAGAAGTTGTTTTCTCCTGTCACTTGTCGCTTCTTTTACTTTTGATAATCATTTATAAGTGGAAAAATCTCAAATTGCAACCTGGTTCAGTGTTGTTACACTATAGGTTCCTCGATAAATGGCTGGGAAAGTCTGTTCAAAGTTCAGAGGAAAACAGGGAACGATCACCTCCAGTGTACTATTAAAACCAATCTTCGGTTGACGACTGCTTCATTGTGTGACTCCAAATCACAAGGTCCGGGGTTAAGGACTAGATTTTTTTCTGTCACATATCGCATCGTTCACCTCTGGACATGACTCGTTGGTTTCATGAATCACAAGTTATGACGTCGTTGGGAGTTAATGTGTATATAACCCTGTAATCGCTAGTTAAATCAGTTCAAAGATCGTAGGAGGCAAGAGTATACCGCTTCCAGGATAACCTTGTCTATTAAAATGCTTTCAAGTCGATGGCAGCTTTATGTTCATTATACGAGACAACTGCATGGAACCGGTGTTGACGATTTTACTCAGTTGGGATTCCAAACGTCAGATACTTCAGTGCCGCGTCTAGATGTCGCAGCTTAGTGCTGCTCGTCGGAAACGAAGAAGCTTGCGAGTGACCGACAAGATGTAGCATGCAGTCTTCGGCTACTGCCTACTTATTCACCAGTTTAGGCGACGGGTGATACACGCAGCTAACATGTCGCTCAATTTTGTGTCGTGCGCATCTTCTGTTTCTCCCTTCATTGTCTCTGCACACATCCCTCGTCCTCTTTTACCGAAAATTCCAGCCACCCTAGATGAGCAGCCAACTAAGAAATGAAGTTGCCGCTCCACGAAATGGAAACAGTCCCCAATTAAAAAACAAAAGTTAACCGCTAAATTACTCCCTGGCTGCTGCTGCATTATGAATGCCTCGCCACAAATGAGTTTCTGTAGTACGGAAAATCCAGTAACATCAAAAATCCTCCAGAGAAAGATTCACCGAAAGGTCTCCCTGTTTAAACTGGCGGCGAATCACAAGAAAGTAGCTCGACTCATATATTTGTTAGTCAAAGTATCTAGTTTTAAAGGAATGAATAACAATATTTATTAATGTTATGTGTTTCATCATCTATGTTTTATGTACTCCACTGATCCACGCCAGAATTAACGTGTAATCGTTGCATTCTTACTTGAATAAGCGTCGTCTGAAAAATGCAGCATGTGTCACGAATCCACAAATTCTCTGTTGCATTTACTTTAAGAACTGATGTCGATCTGACACTTTAATGACGCATTACCATAACAATCCGATTAATATTATTTTCAGAATAGATGGAAGCTGACGTGTTAACGAACATTTCTAAATTTATTGCATATATGCTAGTGTTTACGGTTACTCGGATAGAAATTTATAACCTGCGAGGGGTGTTTCCAAGGTTCAGCAATTCTGATTGTATATAAGCAGTCGCTAATATGAGGACATTACAATCGGCATAAATAAAAGTAACGCATTAAAAAGCTGTATAAACTACCATCACGCTTATTGGATGTCGGGAATTCGAAGCGTTCTAAACGCAAAAATAAGTACAAATAAATCATTCACGTCTTTAGATATTCTAGTAAGCGGAAATCCATCAAGTAAGTAAATGAGCAGCAGTGATTTATGATGGTATGCAATACATCCTTTCCCTTCTTCGTGTCTACTATCTCCTTCGCAAATAAGCTACCCGTCCACAAAACGTTGATGATGTAGCTGCCCTGACGAGTGAACTGAACTCGGGGTGGCGGCCGATAGCGTGTTCGATAGGCATTCATCAATGTCGAAATGCTGGCCGGTAAGGTAACATCTTCGACGTCTCCTTTCTGCGGGGAGGTAGGCAGACGTTAAAAGCATATCCAGTTTCGAGCTTTAGATAGTCACTCACTATCTGTACATTTTTCATACTCTTTCAGTCCAACAATTTATTCACTTTGTTTGTTACTTTAACTACAAATTATCGCTAGCTTTAGTAACCACCGGCGTATGCTCCTTCGACTAGGAACTTATATTAGCAGTGAAATGTCTGTCCTGATGATTTGGTGGCAAAGCGCTTGTCTGGAAAACGGAAGGTCGCGGAATCGAATACCGATCGGGCTATGAAATATTTCAATCTGCCTTCTACCTATCTTCACCTCTCGATTATATGAAGATTCGTCAAGGTCGTCACGTTAAACTTTAGGTACACTTTCCGCAGGAGGGTCACTGGAGTAGGTTAGAGACGCTAGTCGGCGAAATGGGGTCCAAACGCAATAATTATTCTGAGTGTGAAATAATAACTCTCGTGAAGATCAGAGTTCGATTCCCGTACTGACCATATTGATTTGGGGATTCTGCGATTTACCGTCCTCGCTCCAGCTCCTTTTTATAGATCACCGATTATACCACCCTCGTCCTTGTTAAGCCTAAGATGAATACACTAATCGTGACCTTAAATACTTTTTATCTAAGCCTGCTACCGTACTACTAAGGTGTTACCAGTGGCCTAAAAAGCCTGTAGCCATAGAATATGGTTTTATCGTACTTCTGGGTTCCTTAGATTTGCTTAAGTTACAAAAAGAAGTTGATCCATCTCCGAGTTTTCATTAAGTTCTGGATACGCATAACTAATTAATTCAGCGAATATTAATACACAACAGAATTTTTTTGATTCCATCTGTTCTTCCATCGTTCTCCAAATCGTTGATGGAATGTCAAGTTTTAACCTTCCTTTTCTTTGTTTCTCCTCCGTCCTCAGGAGTCTCCCCCTCTAAGTAACATCAAAAATCGCACAACTCTAAAGGCATTGGAACAGTTCTATTTAGTTGGAGATTTCTGATATGGCTCTTTCTCTTAACCCTTTGAGTCCTACCAATACGAAAGGAATATTATTTTAAAATTTTTCACAAAATTAATCTTTACTATCATAGTAAGCAACGAATACAAGTACAAATTAGAAAAAAGTAAATAATCGTTTTAAGGACGCGTTTTCACTTTGAGACCACTGGGATATAAGGTTTTCATGGTTTTCAATCGCCGGTCATTTCATGTGATACGTTTGAAAGCAATTTCGCACTCAATCTCACATCTCGAATGTTCCATTACCTCATAATACCTAAAAAATTGTAATCCTAAGTAACAAGCAAAAATGAACCTAAAATTTAATAAATTTGTATCAAAAACACATACTGCCCCAGTGGTTTCATTTCTAAACCAGTCATAAAAGCGCTACTATAAACAGAAATTTGTGCTGCAATAGCTTTAGATGTGTTTTCTTACCCTGTCTAAGATTTCCTCAACATGGTCGCTATGGAAAGAAACACACGTCGCGATCTCGTACGATTACGTAGAACGATCTCCGCGCTATTACCTTGAACCTTGTAAATGAGTGCTACAATGCACTACATTAGTAGAAGTACCCAGGTGTACACCTAGAGCTCTTTGTTACGCAATAACATCGGTGTTCTCATGCGAAAGGCACTAGTAATTCAAATAAAAAAAATAATAAAATGGTGCTTTGAGGCAGTAACCACTGGTACTCAAATGTTTAAAATTTCCAGTATATTCATTCTAGAATAACAATAGATCTGCACATCAACAGATGAGAACATTATTTATTCCAGGTACTAGGCCAAAGAGAGAATGAAGGGTAATGTTTGACAGTTATTACAACCAATTGGCAGCAGAGGGGAGGATGAGGAGTACATCGAGACGCAGTAAGCCACGTTGGTCGAAACAAGAAGCTGTGGGGAAGCCTGCCTCCTGCCATCTCTTATAATTATAAATCCTCACTCCTCGGTCGTCGGATCTGCTCCAGTGGTTAAACGCGTGCTGGGAAACTTAGCAACTGCGGAATCGATTCCCGGTCAAACCACCGACATTTTTTGTCTACTTTTAACCTAACCTTTTCCTCTAACTGACTTGAAGAATTGCCAGTAACGACGCGTGATTCGGATTTCAAGTTAAACTGCGTATCATTTTTCCCAGGGAGGATTATTGTGGTATGTCAGGGACACGCAAATCGCCGAAGTTGTGTCCAATTTGAAACACTTGCACCAGGCTGCTGAACCAAACGAAATTATTATTATTATTATTATACCACTTGTTTACTCCAGCGGGAGTGCTTCAGTATAGACAGCTGCTACGTATGAAGTACAGTGTTTCTCATTTTGAGAGAATGTGTCATTTCCTGAAAAGAAGACATCTTTAAATTTAGATGTGGTATTGTCCTCTATTCTGAACTAACGATGTATCTAACATTCTCTGTTCGTCTTAAGGACGAGGTTTCTCTTCTTAAAGTTGCTAGTAGATATGCTTTTTCGTCGAGAGATGAGAACGCTATGTGTGTTAATTTATGTGTTTCATTGCCTAATACACTTAGCATAGTTACTTCCGTGATCTGTACTAGAGGGTATTCCACGCACGATGGAAACGGTTCCCGGCGTTGTGCGGTTTCCAGTACCCCAGAAAGCCACTTCTGATAACCGTATGATACTCCGGTGGGTTGCGCGGACAGTTTGACAAGTTGCGTATTCGTTCCAACCGGGAAACTAACTAGACGACTTACGACGGATCTAAGGAAGAAATGCGAGAAATTTGTTTCAATATTTAGCATTTCACAGCGGTATGTTAGCGGCATCTGTCACTGACCTGGGCACAAACTCAAATCCACACCTTGCAACGTAATAGTAGTGCATCGACTGACCCATTCAGGTAGTCTTGTCTGATGTCGCTGCTGCAGCTACATACTGAAATCTGTGCACGGCGGAAAGGTTGATCCACAACTGCTAACCTTTTTTTATGATGAAGCATGACTGCGTTTATCGGAATATGCTGAAATCGCGGAGCGATGGGCGTTGGAGTTTTGGAATCCTCACCAGTTTTATAAAGAGTATAAGGAGTTTTGTAAATCCTCATCACTTATGTAAAGAGCTTAGAGTTACCCTCAGACACTGGAAAGAGGTTTAAAGTTTAAGCCAGGACACTGACGTGTATCTGGTGGCTTGGAATTCATGCCACCACATTTCTTCCCGCTGCAGGTGAAAAACTGGCGGTGAGAAGCACATCTACATCTTTATGGTTACTCGTAAATTCATACTTAAGTGTTTGGCATATGATAACAGAACCACTTTCAATTTCTCTATCGTTTCGCTCAAGAATAGTGTGTGGGAAAAATGAACACATAAATCTAGCCTTGCGTGTTCTGAATTTTCTTATTTTATAGCGATACCCATTTCTCCCCATGTAGGTGAGAATCAAGAAAGCATTTTGGCATTCGGAGTAGGAAGTTGCTGATTGGAATTCCTTGAAGAGATTTAGACGCATCCAAAAGACCGTTACGCTTAATGATTCCCATCCGAACTCGCTTATCATATCCGCAACACTCTATCCTCTATTTCATAATAATACAAAACGAGTTGACGTTCTCTGAAATGTTTGTACTTCCTCTGTCAGTTCTGCCTGATAAGAATCCAATAACACCCAGCACTGTTTGGGAAGAGAATGACAAGGATAGTATAGGAAGTCTCTGTAGAAGATTTTTTTTGCCTCTTCTATGGGTTCCACCAACAAAACGTAGTCTTTGTTTCACCTTTTCCACAATGTTATCTACATAATTGTAAACGTAAGGTATTGTGCTGAATCAAAATTTTAATTTGTATTACTTATAGTGTAACCGAAATTTAAAAGAATGTTAGAGAACCTCACACTTTTTATTGTTGGGGATCAACTGCCAATTTCCAGACCACACAAATATCTTGTCTAAATAATTTGTGTATCTTTTTAGTATTCTGATGAGTTTGCTTAAGGTTAAATGAGAGCATCATCTCCAACCAAACTAAGATCGTTGCTCAGAATGCCTCCTAAATAGTGCATATAGGTTAAGAACAGAAGCCCTCTAATGCTCCATTAGGAAAGCCAGATATCACTTCGATTTCACTAGATGACTTGTCGTCAAAAACTACGAACTGTGAAATCACGAATCCAGTCGCTTGATATAGACTATACTCCAGAGGCACACAATTTCATTAGAGGACGCTTGTGATGAACGATGTCACAATCCTTCTGGAAATCTAGAAATATGGAATCAAATTTAGATCCCTAGTTGATGGCACTCATTACTTCGTGTGAATAAAAAAAGATCCAGTTATCCCTGGGTGGCTCGAATCCTCACAAACGCATGTCAGCTGCCTCGGTGAGAGGCAAAACATAACGACGAAAGTAGCTGTCTCGCGATGTTTATTGGACATACTGGGCTGCAAAACTCACCAGTCAACGTTAGTATTACACTGTACTGCTTTTCCATGTGCGTCTTTTTAGAGGTACATACGGCCCCTACGTCACTTTTGTGGATGACGAGTGCGGCCGCATCGAACTGTGGAGATGGAAGACATCTTGGTTCAATAGGATATTCGGCGAATGGACTAGCCTGCCCGTTCGCCTTACATAAATCCTACCGAACAAATGTGGAATGAGTTATGGAGACTTATTGCTGCACGTTCACATGTATCAATGACCACCCGGCAATTGTCAGACGCATTGTTGGAAGGATGAAACGCACTACCACAAGAATTCCTTACCCACCTTCTGGCCAGCATGGGAGCGCGTTGCACAGAATGCATTTCCGTCCGTCATGATCACACAGCTTATTCAGGACCACGTCCCGCCTTTTGTAATGTCTAGGGGACCATAATGAATCGTGGTGACTTTAGTGTAATTATTTACTTTGAATAACAGTGTCACTCCTGCTCGTCTTATTGCATATTTCTGTCAACAATCTTCCGTACTATAGTGTAGCAGTTGTTTCATCGAGCAATGTTAGTTGGGAGTGACACATCTTCCAAAAGTTACTTTTGCCCTTAATTATTGCACAACCGAGTAGTAGGCAGAGGGTGACAATTATTGAACTATATGAAATAAAATCGTCGTAACTTCAGAACAGTTTACGTTAGAACGTTAAAACTGCACAGTTGGCCGCGCGTCATGATGGGAATTACACTCAAGCTCAATAAGGATAATGCTGATACACGGTGAAACAACGCTCTGGTGTGCAGTTTGCGGGTTTAAATCACCTCGGGGTATGACCATGCGGTGCATTTGACCTGCGGTCATCGCATGATGGCGCTGGCAGCAGTCCACATACGCAGAGGTGTGTTGGTGCATGTTAGAGTACGGTGCAGCGTGTAAGTGTGCAGACGTTTTCAGACGGGCTACTGGTGACTGTGTGTTGAAAATGGCTCAAAGAAATATTCATGACGTTATGAGGGGTAGAATACGCGGGCGACTGGAGGCTAGTCAAACACAGAAGGTCGTAGCACGGGCCCTCTGTCTGCCACAAAGTGTGATTTCAAGATTATGCCAACAATTCCAGCAGACAGGAAACCTGACCTCACCACAGCCACTGGAACAGTTGTCACCAGACACACAGTCTACAGACGACTGAACAGACATGGTTTATTCGCCCAGAGACCTGCAAGGAGCATTCCACTGACCCCTGGTCACAGGAGAGCCTGTGTACATGGCCAATGTAACAGTGGTCCCAGGTTATGGTCACGGACGAATCCAGGTATAGTCCGAAAAGTGATTCTCGCTGGGTTTTCATCTGGCGTGAACCAGGAACCAGATACCAACCCCTTATTGTCCTTGAAAGGGACCTGTATGGAGGCCGAGGTTTGATGGTGTGGGGTGGGATTATGATTGGTGCACGTACACTCCTGCATGTCTTTGACAGAGGAACTGTAACAGGTCAGGTGTATTGGGACGTCATTTTGCACTAGTGTGTCCACCTTTTCAGGGGTGCAGTGGGTCTTACCTTCCTCCTGATGGATGATAACGCACGGCCCCACCGAGCTGCCATTGTGGAGGAGTACCTGGAGACAGAAAGTATCAGGCGAATGGAGTGGCCTGCCTGTTCTCCAGACCTAAACCCCATCGAGCACATCTGGGATGCTATCGGTAGACGTATCCCTGCACGTCTTCAAACCTCTACGACACTTCAGGTGCTCCGACAGGCACTGGTGCAAGAATGGGAGGCTGTACCCCAGCAGCTGCTCGACCACCTGATCCAGAGTATGCTAACCCATTGCGCGGCCTGTGAACGTGTGCACGGTAATCATATCCCATATTGATGTCGGGGTACTTGCGCAGGAAACAGTGACATTTTGTAGCACATGTGTTTCCGGACGGTTTTCTCAACTTATCACCAATACCGTGGGCTTATAGATTTGTGTCGTGTGTGTTCCCTATGTGCCAATGCTATTAGCACCAGTTTTGTGCAGTTCCACGTTGCGTGGCACCACATTCTGCATTTATCCTTAATTTATGAGCATGAGTGAAGTATGCGCATGCTTGATTTGGGCTAGCGACGAATCCCACATTCATTTGGATGGATTGTCAATAAGCAAAAATGGCACATTTGTGGACTGAGAATCCACATTTAGCTATCGAGAAGTGTCTTCACCCTCAACGGGTGCAGTGTCCAGTCACGAAATAATCGGTGCAATATTCCTTGACGGCACAGTGACTACCGAACGGTACGTGAAGATTTCGTAAGATGATTTCATCCCCATTATTCAAAGTGACCCTGATTTCAACAAGATGTGGTTCATGCAAGACGAAGCAGGAGAGTGTTTGATGCCCTGGAGGAGCACGTTGGGGACCGCATTCTGGCTCTGCAGTTCTCATAGGTCACTGAATGGGCCTCGATTGGTCGCCGTGTTCTCCGGATCTGAACACATGCGATTCCTTTTTGTGGGGCTGTATTAAAGACAAAGCGGACAGCAACAAACAGGCGTTCAGGAGTCATCGACAGCATCGATGTTCCGACACGTCAGCGGGTCACGCAGAATTTCGCTATTCGTCTGCGCCACATCATCGCCAATGATGGCAGCCATATCGAACATGTCATAACCTATATACGAATATCTGTGGTGACGCTTAAATATTGAATAAAGTGTGCGCACGCCATAATTTGTAAGTAATTCACGTTTTTTTCATATTGCTCAATAATTGTAACCCTCTAAGAGTGCAGTGCGCGTTGTGGAGTTGGTGTGGTGTGTGTTGCAGGAGGCGTGCCTGTGGCGGCAGGCGACGCTGCGGGTGCTGGAGAACTTGCCAGCCGGTACGCCACTCGGGGCGCTGGGGCCGCCGCCTCTGTGTGCGCGTCTGGGGACGGGGCGCTGCCACCGAGTGTACGCCGGCCTCAACGGTACGTAGCTGTAGCAGCATGCAAGCTGCTGTCCCCTCTGCTAGGGGGAAGGCAAAGAAGCACTGTGTACTCAGGTTAGGCGGAGAGCCCCTAACAGCACGGAATAGTAGAATAGGAGAGAGGAATGAGAATCAATTGTGTACCACTGGTAGCGCGAAAAAAGATCCGATGGACTGTTCAGACAAGTGTAAAACATTTATTCTCTCGGCAGCATTACTGCCTGTAACTTATTTGACAGTTTGTGTATGTATGTATGGGTGTGTATGTGTGTGTCTGTGTGTGAGGTTGATAGCGCAGGGAGAAAGTGAAACTGGTGCTGCCGTACAGCGTTTCCTCTAGGCTGGCACCAATGGCAACGACGAACTCTGCTTCCCTGTGAGTTTGAGTGATCACTACCAATATTCCTCGTCACTACATGAGACACTGCGTGGAGACACCGGACTAAATTTCTCTTACGCAATATTTGGTGAACTAGAACTGTGCTCTCATACACTTCTTACCCTTTACGGTCTAACTCGCGACATGAAGATATTTCCAACGCAGGGGTTCGAATCGTCTGCCTGTAAATCGGACACTGTCGCACAAACTTGTTTTGGTACCTCCCATCTTCGAGACACGTGTAGGATGCTACAAATCAGTATGGTCGAAATTATACAGGCAGCATAGCGTGCTAACCTATTTTGAGACGAGGAACCAATGGTCAGAAATGAATATTTCAGGCGGGCGAAGTACAGAATGAGCAGTGCATGTGAAATAAGTGTGTACACACGCTCGAGTTACATTAATGAAACCCCCGCCTGCGTTCGATGTCAACGTGCACTAACCAACAGTAGAGGGTATGTAAGGCGTGTCGGCGGAATGCGGATAATAGTGCAGTCGTTGTCGTAATGAGGAAAAATGGAGCGATTTATCTGATGTCCAAAAGGACATGATCAGTGGCTTCAGGGCAAAGAGTGGAAGCATTTCTGAAACTTGCCTCCGTGGTTAAAGTACACCGAACTTGGTCAACTGGCTTTATCCAGAATCTGCATCAAGTCAACAATGGTGCACCACGGGCCATTGATAACAGGGGTAGTCGACGGCTGCGGAGATGTGAGCAAATAGACATGCCACTGTTGACCGACTGCGCTCCCAAATAAACCAAGGGGCTACCAAAACCGTCTCCTTAACGACCGTTCAGCGAACATTGCTGCGAACGGGTATCCGTAGCAGGTGCCTGGCTCATGAACCCATGCCGACTGCTGTTCGTCGGCGACGAACCATAAGTGGACAGGTAGCCTTATCAGATGAATCACATTTTATGTTCCTTCGTACAGTTATCCATTAGCGTGTACGGCGTGAAACGTCTGAAAGCAAACGCCCAGTAACAATCGTCGGTAGGGTGCAGCCCGGAGGAGGGAGCGTTATTGTGTGGAGTGTGTTTTCGTGGCATTTCCTGGATGACCTCGTCATTCTGGAAGGCGCAGTGGGTCAACACAAGTATGTGTCTATTGCTGTAGACCATCTCCACGCAATGTACGAGCGTGATTCATAGAGAACCAGGCTGAATTTACCGCTTCCCCTGGTCACCAAACTCCCTGCATTTAAACAAAATCGAGAATCTTTGGGACAAAATCGATCGGGATCTACGCGCTACGGATTCTCAACCGAGAAACCTATTGCAACTGGCCACGGCACTGCAGTCGACATGGCTTCACATCCCTGTCGCTGCCTACCAAACCTCGCTGACTATCTTCCCTCACGACCGCGCTGCAAAAGATGGTTATTCAGGCTCTTGTCAGGTTGTCACATTAATGTGACTGGACAGTGTGTTTCTACATCGACCTTCACGGTGAACTTGTTTCTGCGGTGTTACATGAAGTCGTTGGTGTGCCGGAAGTCAATATAAACAGAAGAGGAAGTGGATGGTAAAGTCCTAGCTGTCTGTCACATTGTACAACAGACAACGTGGATATTTAAGAGAGAGCGGCAACATTTTATGAGCCGTTGCAGTGCATTTAGTGAGGTTGACAGTCGTCATCCCGAGAAGCTGCTGCGAGCTTTCTGCCATAAAGAAAAGACTAAATATTTGTTTCTGACCGATAACTACTAATCCCAAAGAAATTAATTAGGAACTCTCAGCGCTATGTGTAATATTTACCATTATTTCTGGAAAGCCAGGGGGAAAGAGGTATCAGTAGATACGAGGTTGCGTGACGTGTTCAGACAGCTCAAATGCTTGGCTGCTTGTCAGGGCCACATATATTAGTTAAGTGTCTTTTTTTGGCGATGAATCTTTGTACCGTAAACGTTATAATCCTAGCCAGTTCTTTCAACATGTCATGTTCCAAAATATGCTGGAAATGGCAGTATTCCAGTAACGAAAGCCATAATTTGGACTCTGAACAAAATTCTTGGCAGTTAAGAGAGTAGACTTATATTTCCAGGTTTTTTTGTATGGTCTATTGGTAGGTTACCTAAACACGTCCGGTGGATGGCAGTACAGTTCATCAATAAAACGGTGATTATTTTGTTCCTCTACGGTTGTCCGTTCGGAACTTCAGTACAGTTCAGACATGGCCAAAGTCAATAAATGAGAGAAAATTTTAAATTTTCTGAAAAGGGTGACTGAAGTGTTACGAGACAGCATAAAACTGAACCACACCACATTTGACATATAAAGATAACCAAAACATACGAAGTGTTTTCGAGTAACAAAGGTCTGTTTTTTCTTTTTTCTTTTTTCTTTTTTCTTTTTTTCTTAAAAGAACAGTATTTATTCCCCTACTTCAACTTCATTCTCTTCAAAATAGTCCGCATTAAATATTACACCCTCTTACGTTTACTTTATATCCCCACCAAACTGTTTCATGCGACTGATATACACTCCTGGAAATGGAAAAAAGAACACATTGACACCGGTGTGTCAGACCCACCATACTTGCTCCGGACACTGCGAGAGGGCTGTACAAGCAATGATCACACGCACGGCACAGCGGACACACCAGGAACCGCGGTGTTGGCCGTCGAATGGCGCTAGCTGCGCAGCATTTGTGCACCGCCGCCGTCAGTGTCAGCCAGTTTGCCGTGGCATACGGAGCTCCATCGCAGTCTTTAACACTGGTAGCATGCCTCGACAGCGTGGACGTGAACCGTATGTGCAGTTGACGGACTTTGAGCGAGGGCGTATAGTGGGCATGCGGGAGGCCGGGTGGACGTACCGCCGAATTGCTCAACACGTGGGGCGTGAGGTCTCCACAATACATCGATGTTGTCGCCAGTGGTCGGCGGAAGGTGCACGTGCCCGTCGACCTGGGACCGGACCGCAGCGACGCACGGATGCACGCCAAGACCGTAGGATCCTACGCAGTGCCGTAGGGGACCGCACCGCCACTTCCCAGCAAATTAGGGACACTGTTGCTCCTGGGGTATCGGCGAGGACCATTCGCAACCGTCTCCATGAAGCTGGGCTACGGTCCCGCACACCGTTAGGCCGTCTCCCGCTCACGCCCCAACATCGTGCAGCCCGCCTCCAGTGGTGTCGCGACAGGCGTGAATGGAGGGACGAATGGAGACGTGTGTCTTCAGCGATGAGAGTCGCTTCTGCCTTGGTGCCAATGATGGTCGTATGCGTGTTTGGCGCCGTGCAGGTGAGCGCCACAATCAGGACTGCATACGACCGAGGCACACAGGGCCAACACCCGGCATCATGGTGTGGGGAGCGATCTCCTACATTGGCCGTACACCACTGGTGATCGTCGAGGGGACACTGAATAGTGCACGGTACATCCAAACCGTCATCGAACCCATCGTTCTACCATTCCTAGACCGGCAAGGGAACTTGCTGTTCCAACAGGACAATGCACGTCCGCATGTATCCCGTGCCACCCAACGTGCTCTAGAAGGTGTAAGTCAACTACCCTGGCCAGCAAGATCTCCGGATCTGTCCCCCATTGAGCATGTTTGGGACTCACGCGGTCTGCACGTCCAGCACGAACGCTGGTCCAACTGAGGCGCCAGGTGGAAATGGCATGGCAAGCCGTTCCACAGGACTACATCCAGCATCTCTACGATCGTCTCCATGGGAGAATAGCAGCCTGAATTGCTGCGAAAGGTGGATATACACTGTACTAGTGCCGACATTGTGCATGCTCTGTTGCCTGTGTCTATGTGCCTGTGGTTCTGTGAGTGTGATCATGTGATGTATCTGACCCCAGGAATGTGTCAATAAAGTTTCCCCTTCCTGGGACAATGAATTCACGGTGTTCTTATTTCAATTTCCAGGGGTGTAGTTACTACTTCCAGTCTAGACGACTGTTGGACAAGACTAATTCTCTAAAGTGATGCGGGATTCGACTGTGGAGAGGAAATTTCTTCATTAATGATCCACGTTGGAGCACTGCACGTGCGTGGCTAAGCAGAGTGATCTGTAATCGTTCTCCACCCTTTACTACCTACACGGGTTGGCCTTACTCTCTTTTAAGTGGACGAGCATTTACCGACTGGGACTAACGTCCGTGTGGTTTTTTCCCCACAGTTAAGGAAACATGGCAGTTAATAACTTCACAAGGCAGCGCTAGGTGCACAGGAATCGCTTGGAGCCTGCAGACACCACGACTTCGTGGCTCATGCACATCAGCGTTAGTTCGGCGTGGCGATGCGAGCTGCGCAGGCGGCGAGATAACGGTCGACTTCGGCAACATGCACGAAACTGTGCGAAGTTTATTCACCGTCTCTGCACCAAGCCGTAACCGACTGAACACCACGTGAAATGGGCTGCAGACTGCTCTACTCCGAAGTAATGAGTACCGTCTCTGCGGTCTGCACACTGCTGTACGTTGAGCATAAACAGCAGCTGCCCTAAGCCTCGGAACACTGTTTGCAGAGAAACCGCAACGTTTGTGGCAGGTGCTGGTTCTGTAGGCGTCTTCAGATTCCATAATCCACTTAATACTTGCTGGTGGTCGTGTGTCAGAGTGTTTTCTGTTGACCGATCTCGTACTGGTCTAGTACAGTCATTTATTGTGTCCTCCGCATTTTGCATTTGTGGAAAGGTCTTATGGGACCTGCCGGCCGCGGTGGTCTAGCGGTTCTGGCGCTGCAGTCCGGAACCGCGGGACTGCTACGGTCGCAGGTTCGAATCCTGCCTCGGGCATGGGTGTGTGTGATGTCCTTAGGTTAGTTAGGTTTAAGTAGTTCTAAGTTCTAGGGGACTTATGACCTAAGATGTTGAGTCCCATAGTGCTCAGAGCCATTTGAACCATCTTATGGGACCAAACTGCTGAGGTCATCGGTCCCTAAGCTTACACACTACTTAATCTAACTTGAAATAACTTACGTTAAGGACAACAAATAAACCCATGCCCGAGGGAGGACTCGAACCTGCGAAGGGGGGAGCCGCGCGGACCGTGACGTGGCGCCGCAGACCTCTCGGCTACCCCCGCGCTGCTGTCTCCTCCGCACAAAGCCTCGAAGTGCCACACGTAACGAAGACACTGACACTATGGTATGTTCTGACCTTGGTCAGCGTGTCAAATGGCATCGCTGTCACACTATGTGACGTACTTCATTAACAGACGTCATTATCCTCACAAAAGATCATACTATCACGACAGAGGTATTACTAGAACGAAAAGTGCTCTTATCATAGCGCAAAAAAGGCGAGTATGTCCCGGACAGAGCTGGGATTATAAAAGAAGGGAACTAGTTTTTCGACTTATCTGGCAGCTTCAAAGACATTGGAATTAAAACATCCTGACATATTCGTGCTTTTAATTCACCCCTAAACTCTTTTAGCTATTACATGAATGCTCTGAAGAAATATGACATTATGTATTGTTTACTACAGTTGGCGAATATTGTGGATTTTGGGCGCAGGATCAGGGATTTTAAGTTATGAGTCCATGAACTGCAAGATGCAAGTGTGCCAGCACATTGCAGCTAGGAGAGCTCACTGCGCCGGGGAAGTAGGGGCACTGTGTGCTACGTTAGGAGCATTTTTCGTTCTGGTTCCCAACTTTTACTCTACCACAGTTTTAACATTAGTCTACAAGAGCTTGGCAACCGTTGTAGATTTTAGCTGACTCGGGCCACGACCTGATCCGGTATAGCTTTTTCTTTATTATCGTGGCAATGGATAAAGTTTTCACAAAACAACTAGAGGACCATTAATTACATGTATTTGTCTACCTTCTTACAAAATGCGAACTGATCCGCACAAGTCTGAAACATAGAAGTGACGCACTTTAAAACGCTTACAAAACACGTATTTTCTGCCTGTAAAATTCAAGTGGAGCTACGGTTTTGAAAGCGAGTTTTCAATTTTACCGTAAAAAATGCTTTTTAATGCATCTGGATCACTTTGAAAACTTTCCGCGCATTCAGTTCAGGTAAGAATGAATTTTACGTGCGACATTTAGATCGATATTAAACTACCACATCTCGACAACAGGTGTGGATTATTGGATAAAAAAGATGTAGTTTTCACTTTATCCATTTCTTTACCTTTGTGCAAAGTTTGAACCGATTCGTACAAGTTTAAAGTATGGAAGTGGCTTCAAAAACTTCCCAGAGAAACACGTTTCTTTTTGCACGTAAATCCAAACGATGCAAGATTTTTTGAAACGGTTATAATTTGTCTTAGACCAAGGTCCGATACACCGGTAGACCAAATCTGAACCATCAGTGTCGTTCCAATCCGGTTTTATTTAAGGATGACCGTTCTTGCACGTAAAACCCGACCGGGAGTTAGTTTTTCAGTGCGCAAAATCCGAACGGTGCACATACAAACGGTCCCATTTGCTGAATATTAATTTCAGCCCAATTAAAATCTTTTACAAAAGGAATTAACCTTTCGCACAATTTGTCTGTGCGTCAGCTGGAGTTGGTCGTTCAAAACTTTAACGTATCTACAGTGAGACGGATTTCCGAAGGGCCTAAGCAAAAGCTTTTCACCCCATGTTCCTAGCTGAAATAGGTACCGAGCACAGACCCCCCCCCCCTTCCCCCGCGCCCAAGCTGCGATTCTTCGCACGGTCTTTTCATACATATCTGTTACAGCGCTTCCACGCTGTGACGATAGGCATAGTGCTCTGCTTTTCGGTATCTGAAGACAAGCCTACGCCATGCATCTTTGCTATGCAGGTGACAGAGTTTATGCGCTCGGATGAATTTTAGCGATACGTGCAGTGACTGCTCATCTTTCACTTTCCATTTCCTGTTCTCATTTGGGAGCCTAGTGTACAGGAGTTGTTGGCAGCCGTCAGCCACAGGTGTGTGGTGTGCGCAGCCTCACTGGACGGAGTGTCGGTGACCTCGTGGCCGCCGGCACTGGGCGGCGCGCTGGAGGCGCTCACGTCGCGGCCGTTGGACCGAGAGGACCCGCAGCTGGAGCAGCCACAGTGGCGGCGGATGGCCGCGGCCGGCGCCGCGCTCTCCCTGGAGGTGCTGGACGCCGACGACAGCGCGCCCGCCACCATCAACGACGGACATCTCTATAGCAGCCGCCCTGGCGGACTCCTACACAAGGTGAGGCCAGGTACTGCCAAATCGCGCGGTCCGTACATCTAAATCACGAGTCCAGCCCTCAGAGTTCCAGCCTCTACGGCCGTGTACGGCCGTGGTCGAAAACACTTTTCAGCTACTGACGTTTCGTCCAGAGCTGCGTGAGCGTCTACGGAGGTTCTCCAGGTGACGATGAGTCTCACCAAGAGCACCTCCGACGACGTCCATCACAGCTCTGGACGGAACGTTAGGAGATGAAAAGTTTCTTCGACCACGGCCGTACAGCCCACAAGACGCATCAGCAATTATTACAGCCGGTCGTAAAAGACTTCATTGATAGCTCTCAGAGTTTGAATAAATTGTTTTAGAAGTTGGGCAGCCGGAGACAAAACTGCACGAGGTGAATAAAATCTTCTGGCTTTTTATTAAAAAAAGTCGCTACCGGTTTCACATCAACAGAGATGCTTCTTCAGGTGATAACTTTTACAAAAAACATGGCGCGGCAATGTGGTTGCTTATAGCCAAGACCCATACCTAGACATGAACGATGGGACTTGACTGCAAGCATCTTCTTCACCGCGCCATGACTTTTTGAAAAGCAGATGAATCTCTACTGATTTACTTACTTTCCGTGCCCGGAACTAGACTTCAAACTTTCAAAAATCAGTAGCCAGTATGGCCTTGTTATTTGCCTCCCAGAAGTCATTAATTGTGCAGGGCTGGTCTAAATATGGACAGATAAGCAGGTGTTGAGGATCCTGGACAGAACCACACAGACAGAGAGTGTTCTCATTCTCTTTTAGGAAACCCCATTGCTGCAGGTTTGTCTTGCACTTTGGCACTTCTACCCTCATACGGTTTAGGGTTCTCCAGACTGTGTATGGTAGGTCTCCACCAGGCGCCAGTTCTTCTTTTACGTCTTTATGGGGGTTTCTCAGGTCGATTTCCCATCTTTTCAAACGATTCTCTGCAGCCGACCCTTCCAGGGCTCGGGTACGTGAGAGGAAAGTCTTCCTCGAAAAAAGCCGTCGGTCAGCAGGCTGGTGTCCATATAAAGGGTGACGCATGTCCTTTTCTTGCTTGGTGTTTTCGGCTTCGGCAGCGATGTCACGTCGTATGTTGGGCGGTGCGATCCCCATGATTAAGTACATCTTGTGCACTGGGGTTGGCCTCAAGCATCCGGTAACAATCCGTGCCATTTCATTCACCGCAACATTAACTTTTCTCGCGTGTGTTGATGCAGACCATACTGGAGCGGCGTATTCCGCGGCTGACACACTGAGCGCAAGGGCTGAAGTTCTCAGGACTTTTGGGTTTGCACCCCAGGACCCGCTGGTTAGTTTCCTGATGATGTTGTTTCTAGTTGAGACTTTTTCCGTTGTGGCATTACAATGATGTTTATAGGTCAGTGTGCGATCCAACGTGACACCAAAATATTTGGGCGTTTTACAATGCTCGAGACGTTCACCTCTCCATATTATATTTAATTCACGATTTGCCTCCCTGTTCTTTAAATGGAATGCACAGACCTACATCTTGGAAGGGTTCGACCTTAGGTGGTTTGCCTCATAATACTGGGAGAGAGCTTCCCAGGTACTGGTTAATTTCTCCTCTATATCCATAAAATTGTTACCTTGGGCTGCAACTGCAGTGTCATCGGCATACGTAAATTGGCGCGAAATGTTTGGCACTGGTTGGTCATTTGTATATATATTATACAGAGCTGGGGCGAGGACGCTTCCCTGAGGTAGGCCATTCCTCTAATTTCTCCACCTGCTCTTCTTACCCTGGAGACAGACAAAAAATCTCCTGTTATGAAGGGAAGTACCTATCAGTGATGTTAAATGGTAATCTCTTGTCACATTATATGCTTTCCTAAGGAGCCTCCGATGGTTTACAGCATCATATGCAGCTGAAAGGTATATGAATGCCACTCCCGTGATCTGTTTTCTCTCAAACCCATCCTCGATATGTTGAGTCAGGTACAGGACCTGACCGCAGCACGATTTGCCTGGTCGGGAACCTGCCTGCTGTGGGATGATCTGTTGTTCCAAGACGCTTTCCATGCGACTTAGCGTCAGGCGTTCCAAGATCTTAAAACAGTGACATAATAGAGACACAGATCGGAAGTTTTTTGGATCATCAGAGTCTTTTCCTGGTTTCAGAAGTGCAACCACTCGGGCTTTCCTCCACATCTTTGGAATATAGAGCCTTTCCACACATGCGTTTATCAACTCTAGCAGCCACTGTAGGGTATTACTGCCAAAGTTTTTAATTTGTTCGACTCTAAGTACATCGATACCAGGAGCTCTGTTAATCTTCAAGCTGGAAATGCCTGCAGTAAGTTCTGACATTGTAAATGGTGCCTTGAGGTGATGATTTTCGTCTGCCGGATCTCGTGCTAATGAATGGTTCCTGGTACTTTCTGCCGTGGGTTTTGCCATTCATAAGGAGTGCAGTGGCGACGGTCTGCCGTGACGTTAGTAAATTTATCATCCCTACTGATGCGAAACCGGTAGTGATTTTCTAACAAAAGTATTTTAGCAGTCGTTGCGGAAGATTTAATTCATCGTCTCATAGTTTGGCTCACAGCGGAGACAACACGGTAACTGGATTTTTGCAATTTTTTTTACATTCATAGTACACGAAGTTCATAACAGAAACATCAATATTCCAAAGCAGTTCGATGAAACTCCCAAAAATTGTCAGGAAAATCGACTTTGAAGTTAAAGATCCTTTTTTCGAAGTGCAGTGTGGCCATATGGGAGAATGCTCGCTTGTCATGTTGGTGGCTTCGGATCGATTCCTGGCCAACGCAGATTTCTGAGTAGTGAGACTGGTAATTGCTGGTTGGAATCTCGTTTCGGATATTTCTTTCGCCGCTTTTCCTTCAATTGAAACACCTATGTCATCAAATATATGCTGATCAACAAGTATACAATTGTAATTTTTATGGTCTCATATGTCAGTCGGAAAAAAGGAACTCTTGTAGGATCACTTTGTTGTCGGTATGTCTAAGCGTCTGTCTGTTTGATTTTTCAAAACCCTTTTCCTCAGGAACGGATAGACATATCAAGATGACATTTATGTCTTATGTTAAGGTCTATAGTCCCTTAGCTGTAAAAAAGTGAAACACCTAAGCCTATCCAGTCAAAAGATACGATCGTTTATCTCAAATATTTTAGCACTCGCAAACTCACTCATCAGAACCTACAGTGTACTTCCCGTTGACCTTGAAGCATAACAGTTGCCAATAGGCAGGGTTTTACACCACAAACAACGGGAAAATCCGAAAACTGTCATTTGTAATTGTATCACACGAAAAATATTTTTGTCATTTGTTATCAAAGAGTCTGTCCGTCGGTCTGTTAAGACACCTTTCTCTCAGGAGCGGGTAAACATATCAAATTGAAATTTATGCCACATGCTGATGTCTATAGTCCTTTGGTGGTGTAAAAATTTCAGTCTTTAAACGTCAATTCAATTAAATGATACTGCCATTTATGTCACATATTTTGATTCTCGTAAGACTCACTCATTAAAAGCCATATCGTACGCAGAAACCCAGGTTTCATTACCAATATAAATTCTTAATTACTAATCTTTTATAAAAGATTGTTAATGAAGATAACTATCTTCATGTATTTTACGCTTCATAAAATTCCTCGTAGAGCTTGGATATTTGTTTAAAAATATGTCCTGTTTCCAGAATTGAATCCGGGCCACCTACGCAGCAAGTGGACTTTCTACCATGGAGCCACACAGCCCCTTTGAAATAACGATCTTATATTACGGTATTAAAGACATTCGGAAAACTTCAATTTCTCGAGAATTTTTGAGAGTTGCATCAAGTTGCTTTGGGAGTGTCGTATTTGAGCTCTGAACTTTGTGTGCTAAAATATAAAAAAATATAAAAATCCGATTGCCGTGTAATGTCCTGGTCAGATTAGTTTAATTACACACACATCAGCATATTTACAGCTTTCTTTGTACATAGTGGTGGCCAGAATAAATTCACAGAAGCAAGTCGTGGAAGAAGCCTAAATAATAGAATTAGTATGCTGTATCATCTACAGAAAGTCCGGCCCTGGTAGCTGAGTGGTCAGCACGACGGAATGTCGTATCTAACGGCCCGGGTTCTATTCCGGGCTAGGTCGGAGATTTTCTCCGCTCAGGGACTGGGTGTTGTGTTGTCCTTCTCATCATCACTTCATCCCCATCGACACGCAAGCCGCCAACATGGTGTCAACTCGAAAGACTTGCAACAGGCGAACGGCCTAGCCGACGGGGGGCGTTAGCCACACGGCATATTGTATCTAGAGAAAAATGAATAGACGAAGATATGTGGTTCTGTACAACTTGTCCAATTTAAACAGGTTTTAAAACCTTGTTGTAGCTCCTTGTGCCATACTTACTTCCTGTGTTGTAATACGTTATAATTAAGGTACTATGATATAGAAGCGTTCACATTTTAACTTACGAGTGTTGCTGTCACAGTTGTTACTTCTTGGTAAGCACTTTAGGCTACTGCAGCTGCTAATTTAAAACTGATGTTCCTATGAGAGAATTTTCTATTTAGAGAGCACAGAAAATAACTTGTCCTGTACCTGTGCGGATAGACTGTTAGGAGACGGGACAATGGCAGCGGTGAGGATTTCACTGCGTACGGCCACTGCGCGCTACAGGAGTTGAAATTCAACAGCAAAAGCCTACTCAAAAGTTGAAATTCTCAGTACAGGTAGCGTGTCTGCAAACGATCTTATTAACATGATATGCCAGTTTGACCAATAAATCGACGGTCAGTTGCCTCTCAGTGGAATACCGGATAATATAATCAGTGTAGCTGACAACTGAGACGGCTGCTTATAACGCACAAAGCGCAAATCTCAGCAGGTGGCAGCAAAGTAATGATAATAGTGGGGATAAACTCGCTTAGGGTGGAGAATGAATATGCGTATCTACACATGTACAAAATTATTTTGCTCGACCATTGCACCGCAAACAAAGGATGGTAGAGTTAGAGCGAGTAGACTTTAGACTGTGTCATCTGAATTTAGACTTCTGTTGCTTTCCCGAACCCAATAGAGTTGTTTCACACATGATGCCAGAATAGTGTCCACTTTAGTTGGAAAATTAATCAGCATAAAACGTTCTCTCTCTTCCTTTCTTGCCGTCTCTGATACCTAGTTAGAATACGCCACTGTGACGTTTAAATCTTTCGCCGTACTGTCTCTGTATGTCAATGGGATTAACTAAGTGCGTGACTGAATTTTAAATTCGTTCGCATCGAATATACGTCTAGGAGTCGGCCCCACACCTATCGCATTAACAGTTATTACTTTATGAAATTGCAGCTGATGAAAGGAATAAACGTCGTTAACTAAAGCTGGGTATTGCTCAGTAACGAAAATATTTATTCAGCCCTTGATTAATACTGTGTAGATAAAGAAAGAGTGAGTTACTTACTTGAAGAAGAATGCACTAAATCCGGCCCCCCACGCTGCTGTTCGAAGTACGAAAAATCGGTTGCGGATAGCTTTTCAAAGTCCACAAACACGTGCTGAAATTTCACGTCTCTAAACACAACGCTGCAGTTCTGAGTTAAAGTCCACGAACCTAATCACAAATTTTCATAATTCTAACGCTGCTCTGCTGTTCACAGATAAACTCCAAAAGTGCAAATGTTGGAAACTTTTCTGAGTTCCCGAACTCTTGCAGAATCTACACCTAGAGTTGTCACCGGAAAATTTTTAAACACTTTTAGTCGCATCTGACACGCCGCTCACCGTCATACATCCGACCTCTGAAAGCGAAGTGCCCGCAACCCAAACGGCCGTTGCCGTCATATAGGCTCCATCTGTCGCTGCAAAATCCACAAAATTACACGCACTGTACATGTTACCATATAAACTACACATGTAAAAGCTCTACATGATTCGCGCTTGCACGGTGATTCAGCTATTGAAAATAGCAGTTTCATTGTCTTTGTATAAGACACTATAGCGTAATGTCTATCGTTAAAAAAAACATTCTCTCGTTTTAAGCCACGTCAAGTGGTGTACTGCCCACGAGCTTTCGGCAGAGATCTCCTCTGCCATTGTCGAGTCATCCACTTGACAATGGCAGAGGAGATCTCTGCCGAAAGCTCGTGGGCAGTGAACCACTTGACGCGGCTTGAAACCCAAGAATGTTTTACTAACGGATATCCCTTCGAAAATCGTTGGTTGCATACGATCTTATAACGAATAAAATTACATGAAATTTAGCGCTAAAATATTATGCATGAATTTGGGCTAGAATTCCTGCTCTTCCGAGGTGACATTAATTTTTTTTGCAATGTCTTTGGTTTTGGAGTTATTTGCATCTTATTCGGCGAAATAATCAACATTAGCATCATTTAAACCTACTGAGAATCAAATGTCTACAGATGAATGTAGTCTGTAATGTAGTACTGTCGCTAAATTTCTTGTTTTGCAAATTTTTTTTCTACTTGAGGGTAAAGTGAAATTCGGACAATTAGTAGCAGAAATGAAAGGTTCATTCAAATCCCTTGACCTAGGTTTCGACGTCTTTAAAAAAAATCTTCAAAAGTATGGGAGGTTACGCTGGTTACACAATATTGTGCAGGTACGTTAAAGTTAAGAGAACTAGATGCACTTGTGAAATACTGGCTAATGGCGGTCAGCATGATTTGCACGCTTTTACTATTATGGAGGTGAATTTTATCTTTGATTGATGCATCATGGCTACAATTTTAACCTACCTCCACAATATTATTTAACCAGTATAACCACTGATTCTTTTGAAGAAGACATTTTTTAAAGACGTCGAAACCTAGGTCAAGGGTATGAGTAAACCTTTCATTTTTGCAAATGCAATTTCATTTCACCCTCACAAAGATCCCACTCTACGGCTGCTGCATCCAGTTATTTTCAAGGTTTTAAAATTTATTTGCACCAAAATTAGTTTTTTAACGCTCTGAATCAACATTCCAACTCATAACTCAAGTTTTATTGCTTTAATAAAAAGTCTGAAACTATTTTTCGATAGTGCTCTCCAACCACTGTCAGTTTACGTTTTATCTTGACGATCTCGTTAGGCGTTTGTTATTAACATTTAAAATTGGGATCTACATTCATGTCTTTCACAGTATCGTGAGTGGATGTTTAGACGTACTTCCTAGGAAGTACGTCTGTCATTGTCCATTCTGTATATTGATATGGCTTTTTCTTGTGCGGTGGCCGTGTATAATTTGCAGGCTCTGAATTTGGACGATGGTGACATCGTCACATCGCGCACGGACGAGCAGCAGACACTCGACCGAGGAACACCCTTTAAACTGCTTGCTGCCCTTTTGATACTCGGCTGACTTCGTGTTTCCCGCATCTTCCGGAGGAGGAGCAGGAGATTAGTGTTTAACGTCCCGTCGACAACGAGGTCATTAGAGACGGAGCGCAAGCTCGGGTGAAGAAAGGATGGGGAAGGAAATCGGCCGTGGCCTTTCACAGGAACCATCCCGGCATTTGCCTGAAGCGATTTAGGGAAATCACGGAAAACCTAAATCAGGATGGCCGGAGACGGGATTCAACCGTCGTCCTCCCGAATGCGAGTCCAGTGTGCTAACCACTGCGCCACCTCGCTCGGTATGCATCTTCCGACATCAGAGGTTCATGTGTCGTCTGCTGGTCAAAAAGACAGCTCTACGCACTAACTTCCTCGCGAGCTACTCTTGCCTGTGTTTGGACTCGCACCACGCTGCGCTAGCTATCAAACCAGTGCATGTTTACCTGCGCCTTTCTGTCAGTTCTCACTACGAACCTGTTACATAACGGACAGTTTTCGGAATTATCGTACAAAGCGTGTAAAATATTGTGAACTCATGAATGATTCTTTCTCATGGAGACTGCTGTATCACCTTCGTCGTATCAGTACTCAGTACATGCAGAGCGTGGCTCCTGGATAAGTGAGTGTAGCTACGGACTGCCCACGCACGTACGTGCCAACAGCGCGCCCTCCAGTGGCTGAGTCGCACTGCGAGACTCACTGGACTCAGCCAGCTCAAACCGCCCCGCGGCCGCCCACATACAGCCGGGTTAAGCCAAGCGTAAACGTGATAGCGTGTGCTGCTGTGCCTCGTCGATGTCAAAGGGGCAAAATGGGCACGTGAGTTCCAGAGCGACAGAACGTTTTGTCATGTCGTGGCACTTTGGCTCTAATAGGGCACGCTGATAACACAGCGAGGGCACATGTTGGAATCACTTGACAGAAGCAGGTCGTACTCTACAACCACTGAATTTGAGAACGGCAAAGGATAACCGCCATCGTGTCCACGCAGCCGTAACGGAACAGCAGCCGAATGGGACTCGCGAGACTGTCTCTTGTTTGTAGAGCTACAGGCAGGCCTCTTCATCCACTGTACCACCTCGCTCGGCCAGGAATACACCTCGCTCTATGCTTTACCTTTGTCTACCAACTCCTAACGATACAATAAATAATAATAGTTTTCCAGCTTTTCAAGGGCAGAAGCGAATTTTAACATAATCTGATCTTTCTACAAAGCGCCAGAACATAAAAGTATTGATTTAAACTTAGTCTTGATGAAGTCTTGTAATTCAGCTGCGTTAGCAGTAAGATTACGTTATAAATAGAGGTAAATTAAAAATGAATAAATTTGTTTCTTCTGCAAATTTACCTTCTCTGATGAATTCTATAGCATTTATCTGACTTAAAAGATTTCACGTTTAAAGGACAGAATGATGTTATAAGGGGCCGGCCGGGGTGGCCGAGCGGTTCTAGGCGCTACACTCTATAACCGCGCGACCGCTACGGTCGCAGGTTCGAATCCTGCCTCGGGCATGGATGTGTGTGATGTCCTTAGGTTAGTTAGGTTTAAGTAGTTCTAAGTTCTAGGGGACTGATGACCTCAGAATTTAAGTCCCATAGTGCTCAGAGCCATTTTTGATGTTATAAGAATAATATCTGGTGTCAGATGTTAGTATTAGAACATTCTGGAAAAAACTATTTTGAAAGTGAGCTTGTCAACTTTTTCACAGTACATACAGTCTTTTATGTTCCTTGTCGATACCAGCATTTCTTTTCTCTCAAAAATTAGCACATAATTCATATATAAGCAATCTGTACGAGGCCTGGAAGTGTACAACTTCAATATATGTAGGAATTGACACATTTTCAGCTATCTGTCAGGGAGTATTGTTTATCCTGTAGGTAATACAGTGTAGTCCAGGAGTACATTACGTAGCTTTGTATTTGTCAGTTTCTTTCATTGCAATGAATGGTTATCTTCACAGGACTCGTAAGCTAGGTAATAATGTATTTGCAGCAGACTTTAAAGACAGGGCAGCCACAACCTGGATATAACCTTTGAAGGTAAGACTGCTTCAGCTGTCTTAGCGAAAAATTGCTATGAACGCTCGATCATTCCATTCTCTTTTCTCGATTCCAACCTAAGTTGATTTTATTACACTGATGCAGGTAAAATGCTGCGAAACCGGTCGTGCCTATAAATAAAGCACTTACAGCTGAAGCGGATTTATCTTCAAAACCATATAATGTAATTAATATCAGCAATATAAGATGATAATAATTCACTATTTAAGTAATTGTAGTGTATTAATCTGAAATAAAATCAACAACATTCACTTTCCCCTACCTACACCCCGGATATTCGTCCCCACAGCATGAGTGAAACATGATTGACGCAATGCAAACAGAAATGAGAGTCAAGGTTATGGAAATGTTGCTTTACTGATAAGCTTCTCATTAGGAAAGAAATCTAGTCAATCAGAAAGACTCAAACCTTTTGTCAGAGTGGTTTGCGGATGCTACATACTACATCGTATGTCATCACTTTCTGGAGAATCTGTCCGAACAATTTTTCTTAGCCAAAACGTAGAGGTACAGGGTGAAAATTACTGAACGACACTCATACTCATAAATCAAGGACAATTGCAGAATGAGGTGCCACCCAACGTGGCACTACACAAAACTGACGCAGATAGCATAGGCATATAGGGAACACACACGACACAGATTTGTAAGTCCACGGTATTGGTGATAAGTTGAGAAAACTGTCTCGAAACGCTTGTGCTACAAAACGCCACTGTTTCCTGCGCATGTACCCCGACATCAGTATGGGATATGATCATCATGCACACGTACACAGGCCGCACAGGTGGTCGAGCAGCTCCCATTCTTGCACCAGTGCCTGTCGCAACTCCTGAAGTGTCGTACGGGTTTGAAGACGTGCAGCGATACGTCGACCGAGAGCATCCCAGACGTGCTCGATGAGGTTTAGGTCTGGAGAACAGGCAGGCCACTCCATTCGCCTTATCTTCTGTTTCAAGGTACTCCTCCACGACGGCAGCTCGGTGGGGCCGTGCGCTATCATCCATCAGCAGGAAGGTGGGACCCACTGCACCCATAAAAAGGCGGACATACTGGTGAAAAATCACGTCCCGATACACCTGACCTGTTACAGTTCCTCTGTGAAATATATGCAGGGGTGTACGTGCACCAATCATAATCCCACCCCACACCATCAAACCACGACCTCCATACAGGTCTCTTTCAAGGACATTAAGGGGTTGGTATCTGGTTCCTGGTTCACTCCAGATGAAAACTCGGCGAGAATCGCAGTTCACACTATACCTGGACTCGTCCGTGAACATAACCAGGAACTACTGTTCCAATGACACCAGGCTTTACGGGCCCTCCTGTGACTAGGGGTCAGTGGAATGCACCTTGCAGGTCTCTGGGTGAATAAACCATGTCCGTTCAGTGGTCTGTAGACTGTGTGTCTGGAGACAACTGTTCCAGTGGCTGCGGTAAGGTCAAGAGCAGGGTTGCCTGCATTACTCCGTGGCCGTCTGCGGGCACTGACGGTGACATATCGGTCCTCTTGTGGTGTTGCACACTGTGGACGACCCGTACTGTGGCGCCTGGACCCGTTTCCTGTCTGCTGGAAACGTTGCCATAATTTTGAGATCACACATTGTGGCACACGGAGGGCCCGTGCTGCGACCCGCCCTAGTATTCTACCCTGTGACTCTGTGTTGAAAATGGCTCAAAGAACACATATTGATGACGTTATGAAACGTCATCAATATGTGTTCTTTGAGCCATTTTCAACACAGAGTCACCATTAGCACGTCTGAAAACGTCTGCACACTTACTCGCTGCAGCGTAGTCTGATATGCACCAACACACCTCTGCGTATGTGGACTGCTGCCAGCGCCACCGTGCGACGACCGCAGGTCAAATGCACCGCATGGTCATACCCCGAGATTATTTAAACCCGCAAACCGCCCGCCAGTGCATTGTTTCACCATGTATCAGCATTATCCTTAATTTATGAGCATCAGTGTGTATGAAATAAAATCGTAATGTCTTCTGAACGATTTGCGTTAGGACGTTCAAACTGCACAGTTGGCCGCTGGGCATGATGGGAATTAGTATGTTAATATGGTTTGGTTCAGCGACGAAGCTCACTTTTATTTGGATGGGTTCATCAATAAGCAAAACTGGCGCATTTGGGTGACTGAGAATCCGCATCTCGCGATCGAGAGGTCTCTTCACATTCAACGGGTGACTGTGTAGTGTTCAGTGCCCAGTCACGGAATAATCGATGCGGTATTGTTTGATGGCTCGGTGACTACCGAACGTTAGTGAAAGTCCTGGAAGATGATTTCATCCCTATTACAAGTGATCCTGATTTCGACAAGATGTGCTCGACCTCATCGAAGCGGGAGAGTATTTGATGTCCTGGAGGAGCAGTTTGGGGACCATATTCTCGCTCTGGGATACCCAGAGATCACTGGCATCGCCTTGATTGGTAGCCATATTTTCCGGATCTGAACACATGCGACTCCTTTCTGTGAGGTTGTATTAAAGACAAAGTGCACGGTAACAAACCCTAAACCATTGATGAGGTGAAAACAGCCATTCAGGAGGTCATCGGCAGCATCGATGTTCCGACACTTCGGCAGGTCACGCAGAATTTCTCTATTCGTTTGCGCCACTTCATCGCCAACGATATCAAACATATCGAACATATCTTTACGTAAATCCGAATACCTGTACTGCTGTAGTGACGTTTACATGTTGAATAAAGTGTGAGCACCCCGTAGTTTGTAACTTTTTTTTTCATATACAGTAGCTCAGTAATTGTCATCCTGTAAACATGTATAAAACAGCTCTCATACCACGTACTCTTTTCGAATCGCGAACCGTTTTCCATGCTTTTTATAAGTTCAAATTGCTGAATCAGAGTGCTTTATATCCCATTTATACAGAGTTGCAAGTGATACGTGGTATTCATTGCGTCATGAGTGAAATATAGCGTCATATCAAGCCTTCTCGAGACTTCTGCAGGCATACTCGTCGTTTTTGTTTCATCGTGTTTTCAGCTGACTTTACACTTTCCATTAGAGTGACGTCTCAGTCTCGTGGAATCCAGCAGAGAACTTGTCTGATCCCTCCACTACTCTCTCACTTGGCTACATAAGCTGACCACATCCATTTCACTTTCTTTACTGTCGTTTGCTACAGCTTGTTACTTAGACCATTTATTTGTCTGCATTTTCCTCCTAGTAATTCTCAACGGGTAAGTCTGCAATTTTCAAGAGTAGCGCTGAACTTTTGAACGTTTTTCTCATTAAAAATCCATTTCTCACTGGAATAATTTGGAGCTAGTTAGTAAATTTTATTCCGGGGCTGCTTTAATTTTTGTATTGCCTTTTTCGTAGACATGTATATGGTAAATTGCAGTAGTTAAAAGAAAAACATCTTTTGCATGCTGCACACTAAGTCTTTTATTTAACTTGTGTACCCAGACACGTATCGCCTTACTTATATCTTCAGTGAAGGTCCTCCAATATTACACGATTATAGGTTTTAGATACCAGTTCACTGAAGTTTTTATAATGAAACTGAAGGTACTTAGAGACCAGCGTCTAATTCATAATTTTTAAATCAGACAGCTTTCTCTCATGTGGCTTTTGGCATATGGTATTTCGTTTACTGCGTTATTCAGAAATCAATCTGTCCATCACCGTAACATCTAGTAGGAAAGACTGCAGTTGTGGAGTTGTTAAATTTTGTGTTTCACGGCAGGTTGCTGTATAAGTGTTGTGTGAAAGTTTCAGCCGCGACGCGCTCTAATTAATTTTTTTTCTTTCTCCGTTTCCAAGGACGACGAGCCAATTTTAATGCATCTTCCTTTGTGCTTCTTTCTTCTTCCTCCAGTATTCTTTCATCTCCTCACCATATATCCTTTATCTCTCCTTATAGCATTTTGAATCTGTCTTCTTCGTCCTTCTGCCTTGGAAGTACGGTTTGGCAGTTGGAATTTAGTCGCCAGCAGTGATGGATGTACTGTTGGGCAGTTGGAGGTGAACAGCCAGCAGTGATAGATGTTAGATGGAGGGTAGAGGTCTGAAGAGTTAGCGTAGGCTAACGATCTGTACATGCTCGACTTGGAGATTGAATATTATCCATGATTATATACCTTTGTACTAGATGTCAATGACGATTTATATTCGTGTCTGAACTGGGTGTCACATTATTATGGTAAAAAAATACATTATTTGGTTTGCAACAAAATCTTTTCTTTGCAAACCACATGCCTATTAGTAGTTAGTGGCTTTAGTAGCTAGGATCTTTTATTTAGCTGGCAGTATTGTCACTTGCTGTATTGCAGTAGTTCGCTTAATGAAGATTTTTGTGAGGTAAGTGCGTAATGAAATGTGTAGGTTATTGTTAGGATTTCTTTTTAGTCAGGGCCATTCTTTTGAATTAATTATTTGAAGGCAGGTTACCATTTTTTGAGCAGTCAGATTGCGTTGCGCTATGACATTGTGGGTCTCAGTCATTCAGCAATTTAAGTACAGACTCACACATCTAAATAAAGAAGTTTCAATTTATTTTATTCCTGCTACGTTCAGAATTTCAAAGGATCTTTTCTAGTCAATGTTGTCAAAAACTTTCTATAAGTATACTAATGATATGAGTGTACGTGTAGGCTAGCCTTTCTTCAACTTTCTACGGTAAATCGTAGGGTCAGTATTGCCTTGTGTGTTTCTACATTTCTGCGGAAATGGAACTGTTTTTCCCTGAGGTCAACTACTACTAGTTTTTTTCCTATTTTACTGCAAATAATTCGTGTCACTACTTTGCAGCCATGATTTATTAAGCTGATGGTTTGTGCAAGTGACCGACGAGAATTTAAGTCTCTGTTGATACATTATGGACATGGAACAGCGGCTGGTCAAATATTTAACAATGAAATTCGCCAAACAGCCGTGCAATTGAGAAATTATTTCATTTTATTTTATTTCCGCTACCAGTTTCGGTAATTCATTCTGCCATCTTCAGGCCCCATATGCACATCGCAAAAATAATCGATATTGGCATACTGGGATGTATGGATGCTGTGAATTCGTACTTCAAGTGCTTCCTACGAAGACTTCACTGCAACTCAAGTCAAGACTTGCAGTCAACTATTCGAAGGAAACACTTGAAGTACGAATTCATAGCATCCAGAAACATACAGCCCCAGTATGCCAATATCGATTATTTTTGCGATGTGCATATGCGGCCTGAAGATGGCAGAATGAATTACCGAAACTGGTAGCGGAAATAAAATAAAATGAAATAATTTCTCAATTGCACGGCTGATTGACGAATTTCATTGTTAAATAGATGAGAACAAAGAGGACAGAGAAATAACCGAGCACAGTTTCCGCTGTGCGTGGAGGGCGAGATACTGGTGGCGACGTGGCGATGCCGCCCTTTGCTGCAGGGCGAGCTGCTGGGCTCAGTGGTGCTGCAGGACGCCGACTCTCCGGCGGTCAACCGCTACAGCTGGCGCTTCCTCAACGACTCGCGGGGCCTGCTGGCCGCCAACTGCTCCTCCAGCGCCATCAACGGCACGTTCGTCACGACCATCGTCAGCTGCAGTACGTATCGCCGCCTTCCACATTGACAGTTACATGCACTCGTATTAATGTAACGTGACAAACGCATAGTACAGAAACTCTCTCACTGTGCGGAACTATGCCGCAACATTCTCTGAATCTGATAATTGACAAGTTGTGCGGAGGTTTCTGCGTTGTTATTCTTTCTTTGCAGAACGTAGAAGCAGACAAGTAAAAAGAAAAAAAAGAAAGACAGGAAAGACAGCCAGTTTCTTTTTCAGATCCATCGATTGACACCACTGACTCAAAAATGGCGAGTCTTATCCTCATTGATGTCCATTAGCTGTGTTGCGTCATGAATACATCTGTTCATACTGATTTCAGAGCATTCCATTATGTGTGCCCCCTTGTTCATACACTGTTTGATCAGAAGTATCCGGACACCCGTGTTTGCCGGCCGGTGTGGCCGAGCGGTTCTAGGCGATACAGTCCGGAACCGCGCGACCGCTACGGTTGCAGGTTTGAATCCTGCCTCGGGCATGGACGAGTGTGATGTCCTTAGGTTAGTTAGGTTTAAGTAGTTCTAAGTTCCAGGGGACTGATGACCTCAGAAGTTATGTCCCATAGTGCTCAAAACACTAGTACAATACCAGGGGAGGCGTATTCTGTGGTCAGCGGAGAAACAGTAGCAGAAGAATGGGTCAGTCAACAGAGTTCCGCGACTAACGTGGACTAGCCATTGGATGTCACTAAACAAATCCATCAAGGACATTTCAATCCTTCTAAAGATACCCAAGACGACTCTTGAAGATGTGACTCTGAAGTGGAAACACGAACGAATAAACACATTTAAATGAATACCAAGCAGACCTCACGTTCTGACTGACAGAGAACATGGAGCATTGCGGGGATTGGAGACAAAAAAATCACGTAAAATCAGCTTATGGAATTACTCGTGCATTACAAAGTATTCCCAACAGTCCAGTTAGCACAGTGCCTGTGCACAGGGAGTTAAAAAGACTGGGGTACCGTGGCCGAGCAGCTGCTCGTAAGCCACACATATCTGTAGTCAATGCTAGGCGACTCTTAATATGATGTAAAGAGAGACGCCACTGAGCGGTAGGTGACTGTAAACGAGTAATTTGGGGTTGTGAATCACACTGCACCCTGTGGCAATCCGATGGAAGAGTTTGAGTTTGGCGAATCCCTGAAGAACTTTACCTGCCATTTTGTGTAGTGGCCAACGGCCTTGCCGCAGTGGTAACACAGGTTCCCGTCAGATCACCGAAGTTAAGCGCTGTTGCGCTGGAATAGCACTTGGATGGGTGATTATCCGGTCTGCCGAGCGCTGTTGGCAAGCGGGGTGCACTCAGCCCTTGTGAGGCAAATTGAGGAACTACTTGACTGAGATGTAGCGGCTCCGGTCTCGTACACTGGCATACGGCCGCGAGAGCGGTGTGCTGACCACATGCTCCCTCCATATCCGCATCCAGTGATGCCTGTGGGTTGAGGATGACACGGCGGTCGGTCGGCACCGTTTGGCATTCATCGCCTGTTCGGACGGAGTGTGGTGTAATGTATCTTGTGTAGTGCCAACAGTTAAGTAGGAGGAGGTACTGTTACGGTACGGGCGTGTTTTCGCGATTGGGGTGTGGTCCCCGCTGTTTAGCACAAGAAAACGCTAATTTCGGAAGGATATGAGCCCGTTTTACAGCATTTTGTACAGCGCACAATAAAAAAAAAACAGTTTGGAAACGAAGATCGTTTCTGTCAGCATGACATTGCACCCTGCCATAGATGACATTAGTGAGTCAATGGTTCGTGGAGGATAACATTCATGAACATGGAACACCTTTTGACCCGAGTGTCCAACATCATTCAGACAAAATAAATCTCGGGTGAACAGCCTGGTATGAGTGTGCATAGGACACAGTATTTCGGCAATCGACCACGTTGCCATCATCAGGTGCGCTGATGTACTGACCGTCGATGGGCCGGCGTCAGGTATATATAGGACAATTTTTCCGGATAAGGCCGCACAAAACGGAATAATAGCCAAGGCCGCCTCCTCCTGAGGTTCATCCTCAGTTTCCGCGGGTGCTGCAGGTGTGGGATGTACAGCCTTCCGAATTTGCCCTTCCTTGTAACCGTTACTCCGAAACACGGTCTTCAGATGGTCCAATTCTTGTTGGAGACTTTCCCTGTCGGAGATGGTGTGAGCTCTGTGTACAAGAGTTTTGAGCACGCCATTATTTTGTGCCGGGTGGTGAGAGCTATCCGCATATAGGTACAAATGGGTGTGCGTGTTCTTCCTGTACACGCTGTGGCCTAAAAAGATCACACCGGGACCACGGAAAGCATCCCCACCTCCAGCGTACTTCACTGTTGGTACTACGCATTATAGCAGGTAAACTTCTCAGGTATTCGCCAAACCCACACTTTTCCACTGGATTACCACAGGGTATAATGTGATTCATCACTCCAAATCAAACGTTTCAAGTCATCCACTATCCAATGACTTCGTTATTTATACTTACCTCAAGCGTCTCTTAGCGTTGACTGGAGACATGCGTGGTTTATGGGGAACTGCGCGACCATTGTACCCCACAGTTTTTAATTCCCTGTGTACAGTCACTGTGCTAGCTGAACTGCTGGTAGCACTCCAGAACTTACCAGTGATTCTTCCCGCCGATTTCGTGCGATTTTTTTTACAGCCAGTCGCCGGTGCGCTCCGCGTTCTATGTCCGTCAGCAGATGAGGTGGGCCTGGTGTTAGTTTAGCTATAGTTGTTCCCTCACAATCATTTTGCCAACAGTCGACATGGGCAGCTTTAGAAGGGATGAAATATTCTTTTTGGATCTGTTACTCAGGTGGGTAGCGTACTTTCGAAGCCACTGAGTTGTCCTGACTGACAACTCTGCCCTGCTTCTTAGTCTGACGGGACCACATGTGGTGGTCCCCTTTACGTGGGGGTGTCCGAATACTTTGATCGTGTAGTGTAAGCGCATTTCAACGTAAGTAAGCCAAGTCTTTCACTGCCAGGCTCAGAGCCATATACCTAGGACTGTTGCACGCCCCCTGTCCGGCTGCGAGCCCTCCCCACTCGTCTCACGGCTGTCTGCCGGCAGGTGTGTTCGCAGCGCGGGACGAGCAGCTGGCGGTCGGCGACTACCGGACGGTGCTGCGGCTGCAGGACGCCGCAAACCCAGAAGTTTACGTGAGTACCGCGGCGCCGCTGTCCTGCACACCCTCTTCCATTACTCACACTGTGTCACATTCACCATCCTTGGAACGCACTGATCTCTAAGAGCCAAGCGTAGGCGGGAAAAGCAGGGGAAAAGGAGAGCTGTAACTGTAAATGATCCTCGAGATTTTCTCACAGACAAGAACTGTCCCATCAATACAGAAAAGGAAACTATCATGTCAGTAATGTTTACTGAACACAGGACAGGACAGTAAAAGAAATATACACTCCTGGAAATTGAAATAAGAACACCGTGAACTCATTGTCCCAGGAAGGGGAAACTTTATTGACACATTCCTGGGGTCAGATACATCACATGATCACACTGACAGAACCACAGGCACATAGACACAGGCAACAGAGCATGCACAATGTCGGCACTAGTACAGTGTATATCCACCTTTCGCAGCAATGCAGGCTGCTATTCTCCCATGGAGACGATCGTAGAGATGCTGGATGTAGTACTGTGGAACGGCTTGCCATGCCATTTCCACCTGGCGCCTCAGTTGGACCAGCGTTCGTGCTGGACGTGCAGACCGCGTGAGACGACGCTTTATCCAGTCCCAAACATGCTCAATGGGGGACAGATCCGGAGATCTTGCTGGCCAGGGTAGTTGACTTACACCTTCTAGAGCACGTTGGGTGGCACGGGATACATGCGGACGTGCATTGTCCTGTTGGAACAGCAAGTTCCCTTGCCGGTCTAGGAATGGTAGAACGATGGGTTCGATGACGGTTTGGATGTACCGTGCACTATTCAGTGTCCCCTCGACGATCACCAGTGGTGTACGGCCAGTGTAGGAGATCGCTCCCCAAACCATGATGCCGGGTGTTGGCCCTGTGTGCCTCGGTCGTATGCAGTCCTGATTGTGGCGCTCACCTGCACGGCGCCAAACACGCATACGACCATCATTGGCACCAAGGCAGAAGCGACTCTCATCGCTGAAGACGACACGTCTCCATTCGTCCCTCCATTCACGCCTGTCGCGACACCACTGGAAGCGGGCTGCACGATGTTGGGGCGTGAGCGGAAGACGGCCTAACGGTGTGCGGGACCGTAGCCCAGCTTCATGGAGACAGTTGCGAATGGTCCTCGCCGATACCCCAGGAGCAACAGTGTCCCTAATTTGCTGGGAAGTGGCGGTGCGGTCCCCTACGGCACTGCGTAGGATCCTACGGTCTTGGCGTGCATCCGTGCGTCGCTGCGGTCCGGTCCCAGGTCGACGGGCACGTGCACCTTCCGCCGACCACTGGCGACAACATCGATGTACTGTGGAGACCTCACGCCCCACGTGTTGAGCAATTCGGCGGTACGTCCACCCGGCCTCCCGCATGCCCATTATACGCCCTCGCTCAAAGTCCGTCAACTGCACATACGGTTCACGTCCACGCTGTCGCGGCATGCTACCAGTGTTAAAGACTGCGATGGAGCTCCGTATGCCACGGCAAACTGGCTGACACTGACGGCGGCGGTGCACAAATGCTGCGCAGCTAGCGCCATTCGACGGCCAACACCGCGGTTCCTGGTGTGTCCGCTGTGCCGTGCGTGTGATCATTGCTTGTACAGCCCTCTCGCAGTGTCCGGAGCAAGTATGGTGGGTCTGACACACCGGTGTCAATGTGTTTTTTTTTCCATTTCCAGGAGTGTATATCTGGTTTCTGTCTCTTTCGAATATGTCCGAAAGAACAGACACCGCCGGCCGAAGTGGCCGTGCGGTTAAAGGCGCTGCAGTCTGGAACCGCAAGACCGCTACGGTCGCAGGTTCGAATCCTGCCTCGGGCATGGATGTTTGTGATGTCCTTAGGTTAGTTAGGTTTAACTAGTTCTAAGTTCTAGGGGACTAATGACCTCAGCAGTTGAGTCCCATAGTGCTCAGAGCCATTTTTGAACAGACACCATTTTGATCCTGCAGCAGGCACAAAGGAATTAAAGACATCAGGTGCCAGTAGGCATTGATTTATATTAGGGGGCAAGTTGAAAATTTGTGCTCGACTGGGATTCGAAATGGGTCTAATGCTTAGTAAGCAGATGCTCCGATCACTACGCCACATGGACACAATGGGTTGCTGCAATCATTGTATATATATATATATATATATATATATATATATATATAAAAAAAAAAAAAAAAACAGCGCAGAAGCACAACAAGCTCGAAATCTTACGAGAATCGGCGAGACCCCGCGACTAATGAGGCTAATTGATGGCTCTCGAACTTCCACCATAACCGAATCCATCAACATGAGGTAGCAAATGTGAGGTAGCCAAGGTGGTGGAAACGTGGGTTCTACTATGCCAAGACTGCTTGCCAGCTACAACAGGAAAACACATTTAATTAGCAGGAGTACAAAATAAGAAAGTATTTATTACTTAAAATTGTTGTATTCCATGATCTGTTGGTTGACAATTATAGAAGACGCGACTAGACTAAGCGTCTGTAGAATGACATAATTTACAAGTCACAAATCTTACAGTGACGAATTAATCTCTCGTAATCCCGAATGTCGAATCCGGTGAATTTGAAGACAAACTTGGCTGTCAGCATGACAGAAGTAGAATCGTTTATAACTGCCAAATTAGTACTGTTGACTTTACTGTAGTACTATTACTGAACTTTACAACTGAGCTACAAAAACGTGATGGCAGCAATGACTGAGCTGCAGACGATGACTGACTAACATCGGCGCTGGCTGACCACTGAGCGCGGCTACGAACTGTAGACTGGCACAACTGGACTACACTCCTGCTACACATTGAAGAGGCCTAGCGGCGCCTCGCGGCGAGCATAAGTACTGCGACTGGCTGTGTACTCTTTGGCTAGCACAGCCGTTCTTCTGTTCCGTTTAGAGAGAGAATCGCATCCGGCGGATCAATCTCTCAGACGGCGGTGTGGTCGTATGACTGACCACATCACGAGCGGGGGCACTACATCAGCAGTGTTTTGTATAAGTTGAGAATCCTGGTCTGTTGGGGTGCATGCTAGAGTAGTACGTGCATTTGTAGTGACCCCTGTGTCTGGACAGCATTGCGCTCAGCGCATCTGCCTAGTATACAGGAGATTTGAGTTCGACTCCGGTCTGACACATATTTTCAACTCGCCCCGTTGATATAAATCAACAATCACTGGCAGCAAATATCTATAATTTCTTAATGTCTTGAATTATATTTATTTTATTTTTATTTGTTCATCAAGTTCCGTGGGACCGTGTGTCCTAGTGCTACTGCATTACACTGAAAAAGTTCCGAGAAGGGGAACTCGTTTCATCGCGAAATAGGCGCGTGAGTGTCACGTATATGATAAACGAGCTGCCGTGGCAATCTTTAAAACAAAGACGTTCTTGTAAGCGTAGGCTTCCGCGGCCGTTGTAATCTTCAATAAAATTCTTCAGGGTATCAGACCGCATCGTCATAATTTAAAATGCGCCAACGTTTCGGCCAGCGTTGCAGCTAGCCTTCATCAGGGCCTTACGTTAACGATGAAGATAGCTGCAACGCTGGGCGAAACGTTGGCGCATTTTAAATTATGACGATGCGTTCTGATACCCTGAAGAATTTTATTGAAAAAGACGTTCTTCTCTGTGACAGGATGTTTCCACAAGGTCTGAACCACCAGTTTTCTCCTCCGAAAGTGTATACGAATAAAATACATTACAGAGGAAAGTTCTCACTAGTGTACAGGATAGAAGGGATGTGCGGCAAGGAAACCTTGCAACTCAGATTTGATGACGTGGGGGTTATAAAAAATATTTTTCAGTTCTGCTGGAAGCGTGCAGAAAATGAAACGTGCAGAATATCGTACACTTTGCTGTATTAACTGTAGGAAGTGAAATGTGAGTGGAATCAGTTTTACGTCTAGTGCTTACTGAATGAATATTGCAGTTTTTCAAATTGACTGAGTATTGTCAACGCTAATTCCCGTGATAGAGTACATTTAGAGGGATGGGGAAGGCAGAATTCCGAGGCACATGAAGAACGTCCGACACGAAGTTTGTGAAATGACGCCATGGGTCAGCCCGAGCACCCTTTTGTGGGCTAACAGAATTCATAATTGAAACGTGTCCACCGGGCGTGATCCCTGGAGGTAACACTTCTTATGTTCTGTTTTCCGCAGTACCTTGCGCGCCGATCATGTGTGCTTTAAGTGTGACTCACAAAGTTTATCGCATCCTGTGTGTTCTGATAGTTTTTGAACTTCGATTTTTGTATGTGCGATTTTCCCCGTGCGTAGCGGATGCAGGTGCTAGTAGGCATAGAGTTTGGTTTTTAATTTTCTTATGTTTTTGTGAAATACTTGGAGAGATTCTGGTGATTGCTTCCGATTGCATTACTTTTTGACTACAAAATCATGTTGCTTCCATTAATTAAATACGTATTTAGATAACCACAAAAACACTTTTCCTGGAATCTTGCAACTGTGCCAGCTAAACGAAGGTAAGTGGTTCGTAGGGATACCACTAGGAGTGAGTTGGCTTAAACTGATGTGGCCTGGGATATTTAGACATGACACGAGTATTTTTGAGAAAAAAACATTTTAACTCTGGGTAACTTCTTTCTGAAAGAATAAATTTCTAAGAAATAACATTTGAACAAAAGTAATTTCTGCCTAAATTTATAAATAACAATATGAACTAAAAAGCATGAACAGGCAATGAATTCTTAAAGAAAATATAATTTCTGTTTATTATTATAGCTACCCGTACTTTTTGAAACAGAATTAGTTCAATATTCTAAATCAACCATGAATTTTGGAGTTGAGCACTCGTTTATTCGAACAAGTGGATTCAATTTTCGACATTTTTACTTTTGTTGTACGAAACTGAAACATCCTCATCTGGCCATTTCTAGTTTTTCCTTTTTCATCAGTGGCGGTCACGTGAATCTCGTTGCCATCGGTGTCGAAATCTTCGCAGGGTACTGGCGGGTACTGCAGTTAAAAAAAATTGATTAAAATGTATTCAGGGCGATCAGAAGGCCCTTGAGATTGTGCAGTATTCGTTGTTCGTCTTGTTCTATGCGACCTGTTGGTATTTTTTGAGGTTTTCCACGGTTCGTCGCAAGTGTCGAATGAGAACCTTCACAGTCGTCTTAGCAGGAGGTCGAGGGTGAAAGCTCTTCGCCACGGAGAGGTTCTTCAGCCTCTGAACCATTGTTAAGGAAAGCTGAGCTGTCGTCATTTTCGACATAGTTAATGTCCCACACCTTGTCATCTGAATCCGTACAACAAAATTCGATCCGTCCTTTTGACATCCTTGGGACGTGTTTCACATTTGGAAAGACCGTAATTCTCAGGACTAAGTTCTGTAATTTCAGAAAAAAACTGCAGCACTAAAAAGTGATTGACATAATTTAAAATGGTATACGAAAACATATTAACTTTCTATTACAGGGTTGGCTAGAGACGTCAGTGTGAAATCTGTACTAAGGTATAATACTCTTTCTTACAACTACTAGTCGTTTACATTTCCGTTCCACTCGCAAATGGACCAAAGGAAAAACCACTTACTATATGTCTCCGTTCGAGTCCTAATTTCTGTTCTCTTCTCTTCGTGATCCTTAGGCGAAATGTAGGTTGGCGCCAACAGACTTGTCCTGGAGTCAGCTGCAAATGTCTGTTCTCTAAATTTCCTCAATATAGTATCGCGGAAAAAACGTCTTCCTTCCAGGGATACCCGTTTGAGTTCACGGAGCATCTCCATAATATGCGCATGTTGATCGAACCTGCTAGAAACAAATCTAACAACATGCCTCTTTAATGCTACGATGCCTTCCTTTAATCAAGAATGTGTCGCATTACTGTTCTGTATACGTGTGAACCGTGACAGTGGTTACCAATTAAATAACGCATGGAATCCCGTCATATCCGAAATTTGCTCGACACGAAGACGCCAGAAGACTTCGATAGTTGCAGCCAGCGACAATACCGACGGCAGCTGATTACTGCAGCCAACAGCGAGGGCGTCGGTGTGGCCCTTCTGTCTCCGCAATTGCAACGCATGCGCGGCAGCACTATCAGCGCACTATATAAGCTGGAGCGGAGAACGTCTTCGTCTCACCTCACCTGTATCACTCATCTCCGCTCCATCCAATCCAAAGCCCACAACCGCCTCCGACTCCTCAAACTCCTCTCTGGCCGGACATGGGGGTTGCACCCCTCTACCATCCTCCACACCTACAAATCCTTAATCCGTCCCATCCTCTGTTATGCCAGCCCTGCCTGGATTTCCTCCCCCCCCCCCAAGTCCCTCCAATCCTTGAGCGTCATGCACTCCGCCTCGCCTTCCGTATACGCCTCCCGTCTCCCACGCGGATCCTCTATGATCTCATTCCTTTCCCCCATCTGCTCCTATTCCTCGAACATATCCGCATCCTCTACACCTCCTGCCGTCTTGAACCCCCTCACCCCCTGGTTGCTCCTCTCCTCTCCCATCCCCACCCCCTGCCACGTCTTCACCGTTGTGTCCCCCCTACCCTCCATCTCTACACCCTACCTCTCCTTTCCCAAGGTGGCTTCCATCAACTCCCCCTCCCGGATGATGCCCTCTCTCCCTCCATTTATCCCTCCTATCAACTCTGATCCTCACTCCCCCTCCTTATCTCTGTCCTTTCCCTGGGCTCCCTCTTCCCCCCTTCCATCCTCTTTTCTCCCCACTAAACCTCTCCCTACCTCCCTTCTCCACCCCACCCCCCCGAGTCCTTTTGTATTCCCCTCCTCTGCCTACCCCACTCCCTGTCGCGTCTGCCCAGCGCCCCCCACCCCTCTTATGGGTCCTCATCCTCCATCAGCTCCTTTCCCGGCTACCCCCACCCTTTTTTATTTTCCCATCATCTGTCCAGTTTCCCCCCACCTGCACTCGGCTGTGGTATGTCACATTTGCCAACTTTTTAGTGCAGTGTTCCAATGACTGTTCAGTGTTGTTCGTCTTTCTCGTGTTGCGAACAGAAACCATGCTGTCGCTGGGTGTGAATGTTATGTCTTTTGCGAACAGAAACCAGACTGTCGCCGTGTTTTGTTAATTGTCTGTCTATTGTTTTACCTGTCTGCTTTGTATGTATTTTCTTAGCGTCATCATCCCTCTGTTCTTTGTTTTAAGTTCCACGATTTCTTTTCGCCATGTTACTCTTTAAGTCTCCGATTTTATCGCCTGTTTTTATTATTTATTCTCTTCATCTTTCTAACAAAGTCTGTAGGCTGAAGAGCGGCATACTAAGCTGCTGCCAGCCCGCCCCCTTCGGGGGGAACTGAAATTCAATAAAGGAAAAAAAAAAAAACGTCTTCGTCAGTCCTTGTTCGGCTCACCTGAAGATGGCTGGCAGTTGTCCAGCCGAAATATCGTGCAATGAAGTTTACAACGACCGGCTGCAAACCCGAAATCTTTTTGACAAGTCCGTACTTGCCTGCTGTACATCTTCTTCGACCCTTCACGACTTTTTTGAAGGGACTGAAGATGTGATAATCGCATGGGGAATCAGGAGTATTGGGCGGGAGCACGAATGTCTCGCACGTGAGTTGGCATAACTTCCACATTAAGACATTTGCTGCACAGGAACGTGTGTTGTCATGAAGCAGCAGCTCCCGTTGTTGCGAACCATTCCAAACTGTCGTCGGCCGCGGTGGTCTCGCGGTTCTAGGCGCTCAGTCCGGAATCGCGCGACTGCTACGGTCGCAGGTTCGAATCCTGCCTCGGGCATGGATGTGTGTGATGTCCTTAGGTTAGTTAGGTTTAAGTAGTTCTGAGTTCTAGGGGACTGATGACCACAGATGTTAAGTCCCATAGTGCTCAGAGCCATTTGAACCATTCCAAACTGTGGTTTTCGACAGATATGCTGCTCTATATATGTTCTTCATTCTCCAGTGGATGTCTACCGATGTTGCCTACATGTCAGTGCTTATATAGCCGCATCTGAGTCGTGCTACGCTGCATATACGCTGCAGCAACACCCTCAAACCGAAACCTTTTGGTCGGCCCTTAGATAAAAAGAACAAGAGCGTTCATATTTCCCTGGGTTACTCCTGACAATACCGTTGTGCCTGATGAACACCCACCATCTAAGACAACGTACTGGGTTCTGCTACTAAAATAGTCTTCGAGCCACTAAAACCTCTGGGTACATATTCCGTATGATCAGGCATTCGTTAACAGTGGGGTTCCGTGTCAAACGCTTTCAAGAAATATCGTTTCAAGAGCACGTCACATTCATCACAATCGTATTGAGGAATAGCACATCAAGTAGTCAAACAACTGCTGCGTGTGCTTGCAGTATCTCGTCCACAACGTTGAGAATATTCAGGTTTCCACAACTGCCAGCATCGCTGCACTATTGACGTGTCACGTCGTACAACTGTGGTAGTTTACCGGGACAACCGTCCTACCACTAGGAAGGCCGCATTTTGACGTTCCTCAAATTCTGTCGTCTGTAGGAAGCACGAGTGCTAGCTCCACACGTTTGCGCCACAATGAGCCTTATGGCCACGTGCATTCCTTGTTAAAAGGCAGACGCCGAAGGCGCTCTGATGGCTACGCCACTACACCATCTATTGGTGGACGACGTGGAAGCCATTATCAGAACATCCACTATCCTCCAGGTGGCATCTGCTGTCATCAGATCAAAATTTGCATTTTATTTGCAAGGATTTTAATTTTTTTCTCTTGGTCTATACAGAAGAGCAGTCTTACATAACACAGAAGAAAATAAAAGATGAGTTACATCGGCATGCCAACAATTCAAATCTATAAAGAATCACCTTTTTATACTTCCTGGTGGTCTCCAGATAACACCCATGGTTATGGCTGAAACTGGCTGCTGCCGAGCATATTTGGTACAACCCAGAGTTGAAATGGCTGGCTTGGGAGGAGCTGTCGACTCGAATTCTCTAACTGTGGCAGTGGGAATCAATCGTATGCCGTCACCTACAGAAGAACTTACTGTTGCAGATAGGGCGTGATTCAAAAGTAAATAAAAACAGTCTATTTGACCCACAGCGTGTCAGTCATGCTTGCACTTTGTTGGCAGCAGTAGACAGTTTATTACCAAAGCATAAAACATGGAGTGACAAAGAGAACCATTTTCTCTGGGGTAGGACATCCAAAACTCTGATGCCAGTCATAAACACAACGTTGTCGGAAAAGTATCGAACGTGCAAAAAGTGTCATACCAAGGCATTGACGACGGGGTCGAGGTACAGGAACGTTTGCACGAAGAACATAATAGACCAAGGAATGCCGCTCTAAAACAACATTCATGTATCAGCTTAACTGCACAATGATATCTAACGTCTACAAGACAATAGCCTGCAGCACTTTGCCTAAGGAGTTGTACAGCCGTCCTCCCAAACCTGAGACCCGGAGCAGACAGTAGATGTATACTGAGAACGTTCATCAGTCCCGTTCATATCTATACAGAGGTAATTTCGTTTATTGCTGGTTCTGAGTTATCGAGACTGGGCACAACTGGAATGTGTTAATCGCAGATAAATCCCGCTTCAATTTCCACAATGACAGCAGGCGTACATTGGTCTGGAGGGAAGGTGGTAGCCGGTAGGTTAGTTTAAAATTCGTTTAACTCTATGATTAATGATGGTGGGCTCCTGGCCAGGGAACTATCGTTGAGAATCAAGGGTGTATTGACCTGAGAAGCGATTTTTGGTATACATTTACTGCTCCTGATTCATGATGGCCATCTGGCAGATGATTTTTTTACGGGTTCTAAGACTGACTTCCACGAGGACAAGCAGTGACCGACTAACTGAAACACGCGTATGAAGACTGGCAAGGAAGGTCAACCAGAATGGGAGTACAGGAGATTGTATTCTCCATGACCTCAAAATGCTCTCTTAGATGGTTATTAATTTACTCTTTAGTACTATACAGAACACAAATACATTGAGAAATGATGCAATAACGTGAGAATCCGAAAAGTAGATTTAACACATTTCAAATCACTGAATGTACTTTGAAATATTATTGCATTCAGAATTATTCTGTCTTTATTCACTTGTGTATCACGGTGTTTGTGACAACGAAGTTCAAAAACCTATGTCTCATGAAACAAGACTGTTCAACACAATTAAAGGATTACTTGTTAGAAACCCCGTGATTGACTTCCACTGCACCGCAGAAGTTTGCAATTCGACTCAGAGGTGCCTACAACTTTCCTCCTTAATAGTGAAAAATGCGTGGCGTTCTATGTTGATACACTCGGGCTCAGCGATGCTTCAAACAGCAAGGTGTCACTACATAGGAAAAACGGCCAGACACCACAAATTCACGTAAAGTGTAAGCAGGGTTAATTATGTCACACTGCCCATTTGAGGAGTTCGGCTTTGGGTCAGACAGCATATAAAGCCGTGTTTTCTGTAGAATGAGTGACCCCTGTAGCTTCGATTCTCGGTAGCGTCGTTGGGTGACGTCTCCAGGCAAGGGTTCCAGTGCTCAGTTTGTTCAAGACTCGATCTCAGGCCAACCAGCTTATCGGTATCATTTCGTTAACCTGACAAAAACCGTGAAGACCCCTAAAGCGAAGAGGAAACGAAATGTAACTCCATGAGTGTTGTTATTTCTGTGATTAAAAAAAATGGAATCACACTGTAGGAAATGTTGCAACCATCCTGAAGTTTTTTGAGATGATTTTATTGTACCGTTACTAGTTTCGGGCCTGAAAACACAGTCGGACTGTAGCACTGATTTCTTTGCAAGTTTTACATTTGTGTCGTAAAATATAACAAAGTTTTCATGATTGAATAATTTACAAAAGATTTAACGTTTGCGTCCTAAAATACAACAAAATTTTTGTGATCACATGGTTTTACACACTTTTACATTTACACGTGCTCTATACAATGTATTTACTTCGTGAAAATCTCTCCTTTACGTATTATAAGACACAGATTTGGATTTCTTTTACGAACCACGCTGATCAATGAACTGAATTAAATGCAATATGATGGATACATCTGTTTGTACCGGCTGCTAATTTGATGTGCCAAAGAACGTGATATGTACAAACATAGTGCACACTTCTGGAATTAATGAAAAGACACTGCTTCGTAATACAGATAATTTTTATGGTTGTATATTTAATTATTTAGGCTTGAAAGATGTTAGTAGTGGCCAATGAAGAATTTTTCTCTCTTACAGTTAATTATCAGTTCTATTATTTCCAATTATTACCGTTGATGGAAGCTTGTAGCTACATTTGTTCTGTAATTTTAGTTGGTCATTAACGATACAGTCAGGTTTACTGTGAATGTGGCTGTTTACTTCTAATTCGTCGTACAAATTTATCTCTACTTCCTTTTTGGCAAAATGTAGTAGCTAAAAGTTTTCATCGATGCTTATCCTTGTGTTTCCATGTTGGCCAAAGTGAGCAGCGCATGTTGACTGATGTAGGTTGTTGAGTCTGAAAGTATCGATGTGTTCGCTGTATCATATTCTGAAACTCCTATCAACGTGGCCAATGTAAAATATGGGGCAAACAAAAAAAATTGTTTATAAATGAGAGACCAGCTGTGTACTTCATTTTTTAAAATTTTAGTTGTGAACAATTTTGACTTTCATTTTATTGTTTGAGGAAAGACTAATTTTGATGTTTTTGGCACGGAACAAGTTTGCAATCTGTTATGACACTTCACCAAAAAAAGACACATTTCACCGAGTATTGAGGAGCTATTTGTGCTAAACTGCTGTGTGATTTGGACTTGAGCTATCTTTGTTACTGTATTTGTTTTTAATGTATTGTGAAGTTTAGTGATGCTGTCAGAGCTCTAACCATTATTGTTTTTAGCTCTTGTAGTTTATCTTCAATGTCCAAGGGGATTGTTCCCATTCTGTGGACCATTGCCCTATAATATGCTGTTTCGTGTTGCTTGGGGTGCCAGGATGAGCTATCGATTTTGACGTCCATTGTAGTGTATTTACTGTACATTTTACATTTATCTTTACCACTGTATTTACTAATTTTTATACCCAAGAAATTTTTGCCATTATCAGTTTCATTCTCAACAGTAAATTTTTAGTTTGGGTAGAGTTTATTAAGCTCTGTTGCAAAGTGATCAAATTCTACTTTTCCATCAAATAAGATCAGTGTGTCATCCACACTGGGTTTGTAATATGTGATTCTTGTTTATCTTTTTCTTTATTGTCATACTGATATTGAAAAAGGAAGTTTCTAAATGATTGGCGTAAATTAATTCCAGAAGTGTGCCATATCTGTACACATATCACGTGCTTTGCACATCAAATCAGCAGCCTATGTAAACAAATATGTCCGTCATCTTGAATTTAGCTCAGATCATAGATCAGCATGAATTGTAAACAAAACCAAACCTCTGTCTTATAACACGAACGTGTAAAGGAGAGGTTTTCATGAAGTAAGTACAATTTTTAGAGCATATACACTGATTAGTCAAAATTATGATCACTGGCCCCCGCCACGTTGGATGCCTCCTGGTGGTGTTGCGGGCACGCGACGCGATGACAAAAGTATGTAAGTGACCAGACACGGACGGAGGATCACCCTAGCGAAGATTTGGGCTGGAAATGGGGAAATTCAAGAAGATAAGAGACTTTGACAAAGGGTACATTATTAAACGCAGAACCTGTCAACGAGTATCTCGGAAACGGCGAGTTGGTCGAATGTTGACGTGCTCTAGTCGCCAGCAACTACAGATAAATGTACAAGGACAGTGAAACTAGAACTAGCGGCTAAATGATTGGATGTCCACGACTGTTCACAGAACGCAAGGGTTCGGAGGCTTGTCTGCTCTGTAAAGTAGGATACATGTTGATTTGTGGCATCTTTGGCGAAAGAGCACAATGCTGGTGCACGCAAAAGTGTTTCAGAGTACACCGTTCATCCTACATTGTTGAATACGGAGCCTCGCAGTAGAGCACCCATACGTGAGCACATGTTGAGGAAACGACATCGTCAGTTACGATTACGGTGGGTACGGGTCTATCGGGATTCGACCATCGATCAATGGAAATTTGTAGGGTCTTCGGTTGAAGCACATTTTCATTCTGGAACCACATATTTGCTACAGTAGGTCGCAGGTCGTCTCCACAAACGCCGTCATTGAGGTGAACGACGGCTCGAAATGTTCAACGTGCCGCGGACACAGGCCGGTGGAAGCAGTATTATGCTATAGGACGCATTCTCCTGCACTTCCGTGGGACTTGTGGTATTAATCGACGACACGCTGACATCTGCGAACCACCTGCATCCCTTCACGTTTGATATCTTCCCCGACGGCGATGTCATCTTCCGTGCATCGGAGCCAGAACCGTGCCACAGTGGCTTGAACACATTTTAATGTCTTGGAGACTAAATTCGTCTCATTTAAATCGTGTGGAACTCGCCTGGGTCGGTATCGGGCGCCATCACAGAATACGCAAAACAGCGCCCGTTATTTACGAGAATTATACGACATGTTGGTAGACATCTAATGCTGCATACCCCCACCCACTACCAACAAACTGTCGGGTCCCTGATACGAGGAATCAGTGATGTATTTCGTTCCAAAGACGCACCAACAACATACTAAGTGAGTGGCCATAATGTTTTGGGTCATCAGCCTATAAGTGTAAAACTACAGTATGTAATTACAAAAACTTCGTTATATTTGAGGGCGCAGATGTAAAACTTGCAAAGAAGTCGATGCTACCGTCTGACGACGAAACAGGTAACAGTACAATAAAATCATTTTAAAAATGTTGGGGATAGTTGTAGTATTTCCTACAGTGTAACTTAAGAAAACAGCTACTGCGTTCCCTAATGAAAACCGATTAAAAATGGAATCAAACTTAAAAAGAACTTCACAGTAAGAGTCCATTTAGGAGTGTGACGTTACATCCCCTCTTGCCGAGATACATGCTCTGACTCGGCTGGGAAGGCTGTCATAAAGCTGTACTATGCTCTCCTGAGGCAACCTGGCCCTCAGCTATTCAAACTGGTCATCGGTTTCCTGGATACTTGCACGGGATGGAGTTGATATCTGAGCTTTTTCCACACATTTTTTATTCGGGACGGACCTGGGACTCTTGCTAGTCACCTGAGTACCTCAACATAATTGTAAATGGCAGTGGCCGTGGAAGGCTACCATGCAGACAGGTCGTAGACACGGGTGCCATGTGTAGATGAGCATTGTTCAAACCGATACCACAATGCCGTCACTTGAGAGGTAACTCTCAACGACGCAACATGTTCGTGACGTACAGTTGTGTCGTCAGAGGCCCCATAATCGCTACCTGAAGCCATTCTCAATGGATCACACCACGGTGCCAAGGGTAACACAGCGGCGCCCCTCCAAAACAATGAAAAAATGTGACAGATCTCTGGCATGGTCGCCAACGATGATTATCCATTGTAGTGCAGAAACGCAATTAATTAATGAATACAATGCGACGCTATTCATCAGCTGCGTATGCTTCCCGTTAATGGCACCACTTCAGTGGCAGCCATTTGTCTTATGATGTTAACGGCAGCGTAAGCATGGGACAATAATTCCATAGTCTGGCTGCTGGTAGTCTCCAATCAATAGTGTGGGATGACAGAGAATGTTGCAGGGAGTCCATTACTTGTTCTTGGATAGTGGGCCAAGATGTGAAGGGATTCTGATGCACGATACGGCGCTCATCCTTTGCCGTGGTCAGACCTGATCGACCGCAACGTTGACAACGAGTATGCCTGCTCTCACGTTCCCATGGAGTCCAACAATGGATCGCTGTCAATTTAGAATCTTCCACAAATCGTCACGTTTCGACCAGCCACCCAAGGGAGACCGACAACGAGGCGTTTTTCAAACCACGTCAGGTGCTGATAACGCTGCCTCACGCGAGTACTCGGAATCTGCATGTCGTCCACAGTGATCTCCCAACAACTCACGCTGTTCACAACACGCGTATACTGTACCAGGCCTGGTACCAACGCTAAACACAGACAACATTAATGTACTCTGGAGGCCGTTCTATCTAAGACAAAGAACTGCAGCTCCTATCACTTAGATACCTGCTGATGGTGTGCACGTGTACAAAGTTACACTGACATTCGGCCATGTCTTCCGGGTGCATCACTTTCTTTTTGTTTAGCTACGTTCAGGGTGATTTGGCTCATCGGATTGTGAGGTTACAAGAGATACTGTAATAGTATAACCAATTTGCTGGATGTGGTAATGTTTACTGCGAAAGAACAGTTGGAGTGTAGCAAGCACAAGTCAATATATTTATGGAGTCACCTTCTTCATAAAGAGAGGAGGCAGCATATAACAGTTTCACATTGAATTACTTAGTTACATAATTGCCTATGTTTCAGTGCATAACTTGGTACATACGTTAATAATGTAAGTTGTGTTTGTCTTGCTAATCATTGTATTTGCTGGGTATCTGATCGCTGAAATAGGAGTACTCCATAAACATAAGAGCTCTTCAAAATAGTTCAAAATTCAAATTTAAAGCATAATAGCAGGGATACTATTTTGGACATTGAAGAACGTGTTTTATATCAAAATTAAGTTGTAAGGATGTTTAAGAACCTCTGCATAATAAGTTATTGTCTTTTATTGTGAAGGTACTGTTCATTGTTCGATCTATGTAGAGCAAAATGAGTATTTCGTATGCCACACCTTTTAGGCAGACGTGATTAAACAAAAGAAGAGGGTTGAAACTGCAAAAAAGTGGAGTGCTTTTAAATATGTAAATATCAGATGATTGTGTACAAACTAATATAAAGTATTTAGTTTTACGTATTTTAATATTGCAACATTTTAAGTGCATGATGGCCACGTTTAGAAATAATACAGGGCTATTACAAATGATTGAAGCGATTTCATAAATTCACTGTAGCTCCATTCATTGATATATGGTCACGACACACTACAGATACGTAGAAAAACTCATAAAGTTTTGTTTGTCTGAAGCCGCACTTCAGGTTTCTGCCGCCAGAGCGCTCGAGAGCGCAGTGAGACAAAATGGCGACAGGAGCCGAGAAAGCGTATGTCGTGCTTGAAATGCACTCACATCAGTCAGTGGTAACAGTGCAACGACACTTCAGGACGAAGTTCAACAAAGATCCACCAACTGCTAACTCCATTCGGCGGTGGTATGCGCAGTTTAAAGCTTCTGGATGCCTCTGTAAGGGGAAATCAATGGGTCGGCCTGCAGTGAGCGAAGAAACGGTTGAACGCGTGCGGACAGGTTTCATGCATAGTGATGTGAAAGATTCAGTGTTTAAACCTCCTCAACCAAGAAACGTGCCAGAACTGCGAGCTCGCATCAACAATGCTTTCGAACTCATTGATGGGTACATGCTCCGCCGAGTGTGGGAGGAACTTGATTATCGGCTTGATGTCTGCCGAATCACTAAAGGGGCACATATCGAACATTTGTGAATGCCTAAAAAAACTTTTTGAGTTTTTGTATGTGTGTGCAAAGCATTGTGAAAATATCTCAAATAATAAAGTTATTGTAGAGCTGTGAAATCGCTTCAATCATTTGTAATAACCCTGTATATTTGAGTATTGTAGTGTCACAGGACAGAGGATAGGGGAAAAGGTCGAGGTCTTTGGATCGTAGTGCGTCGGTGCGGTAAGGTCGGTGCGGCTAAGAGCCGCCGACATAGTATCACGTGGCCATCAGTTTGTTTTGTGGATGTGATTTAGTAAAATAAAAACGTTTTCATTCTAAACTGTTGTCGGTGTAAGTCATTTGTGAATGATCGTGAGTTAGACAAATACTTGAATTTATTCACTGCTGTACTTAAGCTGGCTATTTACTCAATATAGGGCTAGAATGCAACTGTGCACAACCGAACCCCTTTTGCAGACGAGTCATGATGAAAGGTTGTGTACAAGCCCGAGTGAAGTTGCAGGATATACAACAAGGATCAGTAATTACATAGGAACCGGCGACCGCAAAGGCCATCGGGGGCTACTAAATGTGTCAGTTATTTAGTCGCATGCTACAAATAGACGCTCATAACGGGAGATGCTCAAAGTTTTGTCGAGATTCATCAAGAAACGCCTGACAGTGACGTTGCATTGAACGGCGCACCCCCACAAAGACATCTGGTGTACGTCGAAGACATCTTGTTGCCGCAACAATCCTGCCCATTAGCTCCTCCGACGATGTAACATGTGTTACATACATAAGGCCCTTCAGATATCTCCACACGAAAAAATCGATTGGAGTGGTGGCCATGCGACTGACCCACCGCAACCAGTCGAACGACCCGGAGAGGTTACCTGGTGATGTACCCTCATCTGTCTGCTGAAGCGCGTGGGGACCCCGTCGTGCTGAAATCGAATGCGGCGACGAATAGGCATGGGGACATCATTTAGCATGTCCGGCGGAGCCTCCCGCAGGAATAAGAGATACGTGCGTCCATAGTCTCCGACGATGCCAGCCGACACGTTACGGGTAAATCTGCGTTGTGAACATGCGTAACGTGTAGCATGTGAGTTCACGTCCACCCATACGCAGGTTGTGAACGTTCATCACACCATCGAGTGAGAACGCAGCCTCAACGGTGAAGAGGGCACTCTGTGAAGCCTCGATCTCGTGATCGTAGCCTACTCTCGTGACGATTGCGACCTACGGTTCCTGTGTGATTATTGATCCTTGTTGTATGCCCAATGTGACACGACTGTAAACTTTGTTTGAATCAGCCTGTATACGGGCGTTTGAAGGAAGAGACTGCTGACAGGCAAGGACTGTTGCAGGCGGATTCGGAGGTGCGCGTGCGCGCAGAGGGCCCGCAGGCGGCGGCGCAGCGGGTGCCGGCGCCCGCCGTGTCGTACCCCGCGGAGGCGGCCGTGCTGGCCGGCGCCAACGCGCACGCGCGCCTCGCGCAGCCCGCCAACCTGCGGCTGCTGGCCGCCGCGCCGCGCCTCGCCTTCCGCCTGGCCGCCGTCTCGCCGCAGCCGCCGGACGGCGACTCGTCGCCCTTCGGCGTCACCAGGGTCGCCGGGATCATCTTCCTCAAGAACCCGGACAAGCTCGATCCCAACACGACTGCCTACAAGTAAGTCGCTAATCCGCATTTCATACTGTAACTTCTTCATACACTATCGACCATTAAAATTGGTACACCACGAAGATGACGTGCTACAGACACGAAATTTAACCGACAGGAAGAAGATGCTGTGATATGCAAATGATTAGCTTTTCAGAGCATTCACACAAGGTTGGCGGCGGTAGCGGCACCTACAACGTGCTGACATCAGGAAAGTTTCCAACCGATTTCTCATACACAAACAGCAGTTAACCGGCGTTGCCTGGTGAAACGTTGTTGTGCTGCCTCGTGTAAAGAGGAGAAATGCGTACCACACTTTTCCGACTTTGATAAAGGTCGGATTGTAGCCAATCGCGATTGGGGTTTATCGTATCGCGACATTGCTGTTCCCGTTGGTCGAGATCCAATGACTGTTAGCAGAGCCGACCGCGGTGGTCTAGCGATTCTGGCGCTGCAGTCCGGAACTGCGGGACTGCTACGGTCGCAGGTTCGAATCCTGCCTCGGGCATGGGTGTGTGTGATGTCCTTAGGTTAGTTAGGTTTAAGTAGTTCTAAGTTCTAGGGGACTTATGACCTAAGATGTTGAGTCCCATAGTGGTCAGAGCCATTTGAACCATTTGAACTGTTAGCAGAATATGGAATCGCTGGGTTCAGGATGGTAAAACGGAACGCCGAGCTGAATCCCAAGGGGCTCGTATCCCTAGCAGTCTAGATGACAGGCAACTTATCAGCATGGCTATAGCGGATCGTACAGCCACTCGATTCCTGAGTCAACAGATGGGGACGTTTGCAAGACAACAACCATCTGCACGAACAGTTCGACGACGTTTGCAGCAGCATGGACTATCAGCTCGGAGACCATGGCTGCGGTTATCCTTGACGCTGCATCACAGACAGGAGCGCCGGCGATGCTATACTCATCGACGAACCTCAGTGCACGAATGGCAAAACGTCATTTTTTCGGATGAATACAGGTTCTGTTTACAGCATCATGATGGTCGCATCCGTGTTTGGCGATATCGCGGTGAACGCACATTGGAACCGTGTATTCGTCATCGCCATACTGGCGTATCACCCGACGTGATGGTATGGGGTGCCATTGGTTACACGTCTCGGTCACCTCTTGTTCACAGTGACGGCACGTTGAACAGTGGACGTTACATTCCAGACGTGTTACGAGCCGTGGCTCTACCCGTCATTCGATCCCTGCGAAACCCTACATTTCAGCAGGATAATGCAGGACCGCATGTTGCAGGTCCTGTACGGGCCTCTCTGGACAGAGAAAATGTTCGACTGCTGCCCTGGCCAGCACATTCTCCAGATCTCTCTCCAATTGAAAACGTCTGGTCAATGGTGACCGAGCAACTAGCTCGTCGCAACACGCCAGTCATTACTCTTGATGAACTGTGGTGGCGTGTTGAAGCTGCATGGGCAGCTGTACCTGTACACGCCATCCAAGCTCTGTTTGACTCAATGCCTAGGCGTATCAAGGCCGTTAGTACGGCCAGAACTGTTTGTTCTGGGTACTGATTTCTCAGGATCTGTGAACCCTAATTGCGTGAAAATGTAATCACATGTCAGTTCTAGTATAATATATTTGTCCAATGAATACCCGTTTATCATCTGCATTTCTTCTTGTTGTAGAAATTTTAATGGCCAGTATTGTATGTATGAACATTGTATTCGTATTTGCTTTGCTACACTGAAGCGCCAAAGAAACTTGTGTAGGCATGCGTATTCAAGTACAGAGGTTTGTAAACAGGTAGAATACGGCGCTTAGTCGGCAAGTAGGTGTACCAGTTTCTCTGGCTCTTCAGTGTATTAGTATAGGTGTTTTAAGTATATATTTGAAACTACTAATAAATGCCTGTTTGTATCACCATACGCGTGTTGTTTTATTAGCGTTAAAGATCGTTAGTGGTCTGGTATGAAACACATTTACGGTATTGATTTGCTTCCTAGATTTAATACAATTCCCTGGAAAAGCTCTTCACGTGTGATTGCTATTACATCGTTTAGTTCCTGACTTCTGTTTAAATCTCTGTTTGCACATTTCCCATATATTCTTTATGTTTTTCGCGCAAGTTGCTGTTGGTTTACACCCCACCTCCTCACAACTTCTCATCATCTATGTCTACAACACACACACTAATCCATCACACTTAAATATTAAATGAATAAACGTAAATAAAATCACATAATAGACATATGGCAAAATACACATCAACAGAACACTTTCAGATAGTGAAAACACAATTATCAAATACGTTGCCATGACTACGAGTCATGACTGGTCGTCCGCGTAACATGGAGAACGTAAACAAATGTTAGTGTCTCTTACAGCGAATTGTTTTAGATCTAGAAAGTAAACTATTCTAGATTACAAAACGATATTTTAAATTTTATATGAATATACCTAAACGAATGTGGTGATATAAAAAAGCATATTTTAGTAGTTGCAAAGACAGACTTTAAACACCATATGGTAAATGTCTGGCTGCTGGGTCAGTCTTGTTCTGCATCCCAAAAATCAGAACAAAGAAATCTTTTCACGGGGAGGACAGCGGTGTTCTCGTAGTGTCAGGAATACAGTTGTTTCAAAAAGACTCATCCCATTTTTCAATGCTACATCATCTCCCTCAATAAAACTGAAGTAAATTCTAACTTACTCCCAGGACTACAAAGATTTACTGCTGCGGATGGCTACACGCGCAGAATGTGCTTATCCGCGTGCCCACATGTTTCCTTCGGGTGATTTCCCTTCTATCACTCTCTGAATGGTCTCCGCCATATTCGTCACTGGGAAGTCACGTCTTCTGTTTTGCACCTTTACCTCCCGTGCCGTGCAGCAAGTCCCGGCGCTGGATGTTTCTTACCTAGGTATAGAAATTTCAAGAAGCTGCCCACAAATACGCTCGGGAACATTAATTCTCTTGCTGTACCTCTGCGCTAAAGTGTAACTGGAAGACGCATGTTATTTATTGTTTCTGCAGATAGACTCAATAAGCAGTACGTGGTGTGCCTCGTGATTTCTGGGCAGTTGTGAACGACATAACCAGACACCCTGAAACCCACATAGGACCCGGCGACTCGAATTCTACTGAGTTCCTCAAAAGCACATCTAACGGCAAAGAGAGTGCTGTGATTCCACTTTTGCAGGGGCCGGCACGGATCCAATCTACTGTGTAACAGAAGTTTTAAGTTAGAATTAATTTTGAAAATTAGTACAATATGTTTGGGTTATAACTACAGTAAATTTTTAACGTTTTTTTACTTTTCAAAAATTAATCTTTTTCCTATTTTTATTATTATTATGATTATTATTATTCTTCTTCTTCGTTTCACCCAACTTTGGGGTACGTTGAATCAATCACTTCTGTGTGTTCTGTGCCTTTCTTTTCGCCCACTACTGTTTCATTCTTTCTGATCTTGCTTTTCTTTCCTCATCAGAGATGACAATCGTTCTTTTCTTTCTATTTTGGAGCTGGAATCCCTCTTTTCTGTCTTTGCTTATCATTTTTGCGGTCCTGTCTGTGAGCATTTTTTCTGTGATGTGTAGTTCTCTTAAGTCTTTCTCTGTTTGGATAAACCAATTTGGTTTGGATTTTTTATTCCTGAAGTAGTCAAACATTCTTTTTGTAAGTCTATTTGGGTTCATTCTGAGAATGTGCCCATAAAACTCAATTCTTCTTTTCCTCATTGTATCCGAAAGTTTTTCTGTGGTTTTGTAGAGTGTTTCATTTTTGGTATGAATTAGTTTGTCGTTATTATTATTACTATACTGAAAATATCATAAAATTCTAACAATTGTATTATACATAATTGTATTATAATGTTGCAATAAGCGCCTAAAACACCTGTTGCAGGTATCACGTAAATTGATCGCCACTATAAATGAATGAATCAATAAAAGGATCCGAAGCTATTTTTGTATAATTTAGCGGGCCAAAAGAGGCACGATAGCCTGCCTGAGTATATTCAGCCCAGTGAACACGGCTGTTATCAAATGGTTCAAATGACTCTAAGCACCATGGGACTTAACATCTGAGGTCATCAGTTCCCTAGACTTAGAACTACTTAAACCTAACGAACCTAAGGACAACACAAACATCCATGCTCGAGGCAGGATTCGAACATGCGACCGCAGCAGCAGCGCGGTTACGGAGTGATGCGCCTAGAACCGCTCGGCCACAGCAGCCGGCTATGGCTGTTATCACCTCGGAGTACAAGACAGTCAAGAGGATACTTATCATGAAGATGCGTAAGAAAGGGCAACACTGTTTCACCGAAAATGTTGAAATAAACATTCTTGTTCGTGTTCACGGTAATACGAATTAGTGAGCCCAAGTCAAGATACAAGGACACCCTAGAAACATTGCCTTTCGCTAGTCTTCAGCCATTCACTGACACCAGTGAAATCCTGAAGAAGATGACAGCAGAAGGATCGAAATATCGATCACTATAAAAGTGACACCCTACTCACACTACGCGCTCCTAACGCACCGCGAATGAGTTATTCGAATGGGACGGATATGATGTACATGTGCAAACAAACAAATGATTACAATTTTAGAAGAATTGGATGATTTATGCGCGTAGTTATTCGGCTTGGCACTGATTGACAAAGTTGTTGGATGTTGTCCTGAGGGATATCGTGCCAAATTCTGTCCAGTTGGCACGTTAGATCGTCAAAATCGCGAGCCGGTTGGAGGGCCCTGCTCATAACGTTTCAGAGGGATCCTGCTACGGAAAGAAACGGTACCCCTGACCATCCTGCTGCTGTCGAGCCGTACGACGGGAAACAGTAATGTTGGTATCCAGCGCTGTTAATATGGTTCAAATGGTTCTAAGCACTATGGGACTTAACAAATGAGGTCATCAGTCCCCTAGATTTAGTACTACTTAAACCTAACTAAACTAAGGACATCACACACATCCATCCCAGAGGCAGGATTAGAACCTGCGACCGTAGCAGCAGCGCGACTCCGGACTGAAGCGCCTAGAACCACTCGGCCATAACGGCCGGCTCCAGCGCTGTCTGAGGCGTCTTCACACACGTCTACGGCCTGAAATCTCATTGGCTTGAATAGGATTTAGTGATGAGTCCCGATTCGAACAGAGCCCCAGTGACCACCAAAGACGTGTCTGGAGCCGAGATGGACAGCGGTGAGCTACCAACTTGAGTGTCGCCCGCCATGCGGCCCGACAAGAAGAAGAGATGGTTTGTGGTGCCATTTCTTTTCACAGCAGGACCGCTTGGGGCATTATGAGCTGCGACCTACAACCAGCTCGGGAATTTCAACGGACCAGTCGGACAGAATTTAGCATGATAACCCTCAGGAAAACAGCCGACTATATCAATTAATGCCAAGCCAAAACACTGCACGCACATGGGCCACAGGTGGACCAACGTGTTACTGACTTGCACAATTTGTAAAAGTCTTTCTCTTGAATCGCTTATCCAATTTTTCTGTTATTGTAATCATGTGATTGTCTGTACATGTATATTACATATACCGGTTTCCATCCCATTAGGATAATTCCTCGTGGCGCGCCGCTTTCTTTTGTCTTAGAATGTGTTTGAAAAACAGGCAAAATCTGGACCCTTCGGACCACAGTCCACGCCTCGATTCCGCTGCGGCCCAGTTTCTGTGTCGTTTGGCCCATTGAAGACTCGCAACTTTATTGCCGCTGCGAGCAATGGCCTTTTGCTAGATACACTACTCCAAATGTTCAGTCCTTGCAGTCCACTTCGCAATGTTAGTTCTGTAACTGGTGAGATAGCTCAGCATTTACTAACATTAACAATTCCTGTCTAGTTGCCATTGACAAGGCGTGACACTCGCAATCGATTCCTTTTACGATTAGTGTTATCCCGTGTTACATGACTGCGACTGACTGTCATCCTTTGCACACACGTTGGACAGTTCTCTTTGACACGCAATTAAATCGGGTGACTCCATTCATGGTATGGTCATGGGCATGCCGAAACATGAAAGCTTCTTTCTACCACTGTGTCGATCTCTCTTACTATGACGATGCCACCCAATCGACCTGCACATACTCAACACTTGACTACCATGAAATACGTCAGCAGTGGAGGGTCAGATGACAGCCTGGTTCCAGTTCTACACCAACACAACACTCAAAACGGATCAGTATGCTCGTGTCCACTCCCGGTAGCTGAGTGGTGCCGGCACGGTAGTTCAGAGTGTTCGGTTAGAGGGTTAGGCTACCCTCTGTAATAAAAAAAAACTGAGTGAACGGATCAACAATCAACCAGAACACGTGTCTTCGGACGTCCGCCACGAACAAATTAAAAAAAAAAACAAAAAAAAACGAAGAAACGAAAGAAGTCTGTGCGACAGAATGTCAATCCTAAGGATCCGGGTTCGATTCCCGGCTGGGTCGGAGATTTTCTCCACTCAGGACTGGGTGTTGTGTTGTCCGAATCATCATCATTTCATCCCCATCGACGCGCAAGTCGCGCGAAGTGGCGTCAAATCGAAAGACTTGCACCCGGCGAACGGTCTACCCGGCGGGAGGCCTTAGTCACACGACATTTACATTTCAGTATGCCCGTGTCATCTACATTTACATATACAAACATACTTCGCAAACTATCGTATGGTGCATGGCGGAGGAAACCTTGTTCCACTGCTAGTCATTCCCTTTCCTGTTTCATTAACAATCGAAGCGAGGTAACACCGACTGTCTCTACGCCTCCTTACGAAATCAAATTTCTCTTATCTTGTCATCGTGGTCCTTAGGCGTGAGTAGAATCGGTTCAGCAGTCTTCTGCGAATTCCGGTTCTCTAAATTTTCACAACAGTGTTTCGCGAAAAGAGCATCGTAGTCCCTCCAGGGATCAGATTCTACACAGCATATGCTTAATACTCGCGTGCTGTTGCTGAGGAAACCTCTGACAATATCCTTGTCTCCCATCAACACTTGTCGTCGACGACAAGATACTGGGTTCTATTACTTACAAGTTCTTCGAGTTACTCACATATGCTGTAACCTACACCGTACGCTTGGACCCTACTTAAGAGTCTGCAATAGGTCATCGTGTGAAACGCCCTTAGGAAACCCAGAAATATTGAACCTGCCTGTTCCCTTACATCGATGGATCTCAGGATATCATGTGAGAAAAAGTGCAAGCTGAGTTTATAGGTGGGTGACAGATATTTTGTCCTGTTAGTCTGTGTGAAGATGACACCATACAGAGATGTAATATCGCAGTATTATGTTTTATTTTCACCTGTTTGTCTTGATTTAGTGGTGGTTCATTGTTTTAGACAAACTGGCCAATATAAAAGGTTCACAGTGTTTTACGTGTGCATTTGCTGTTCCAGCGTGACCGTGACGTGGGGGTCTGAGGGGCGAGCGACGGTGAGGGTTTACGTGTTGGAGGGCGCCTCCGAAGCGTGCCAGAACGGCTCGAGGCAGGGCAGGCCGTGCGCCACCAGGAAGTCGCTCGCCGAGTGCAACGCCTTCTGCGGCCTGGGCACCGGCGCCCGCAACTACACCGTCAACCACCTGCAGTGAGTAGCCTCTCTCCAGGCACGAAACACCACCTATATGGATATGGGGTCTGCTCTTTCCGACATGTCCGAAAGAACAGACACCATTGACGACCTGCAGCCGTCTAGAACGAAATTAGAACTATATTAATACCTTCAGCTGCTGACGGGTTCAGATATATCAACGGGTGCAGGGGAAAATGTGTGCTCCGAACGGGACTCGAACCCGGGATGTCCTGATTACATTGCAGACGCTCTATCCATCTGAGCGACAGAGGACACAGAGGATAGTACGACTGCAGATACTATCTCGAGCACGCCTCCCGCGAGACCCACATTCTGACCTTGTATGTCCACACACTACATTCGTAGTGTCCCACCCCAACACACTCATTACTCGCGGAAGACATTCTCACCACACCATATCCATATAAGTATATACACTCCTGGAAATGGAAAAAAGAACACATTGACACCGGTGTGTCAGACCCACCATACTTGCTCCGGACACTGCGAGAGGGCTGTACAAGCAATGATCACACGCACGGCACAGCGGACACACCAGGAACCGCGGTGTTGGCCGTCGAATGGCGCTAGCTGCGCAGCATTTGTGCACCGCCGCCGTCAGTGTCAGCCAGTTTGCCGTGGCATACGGAGCTCCATCGCAGTCTTTAACACTGGTAGCATGCCGCGACAGCGTGGACGTGAACCGTATGTGCAGTTGACGGACTTTGAGCGAGGGCGTATAGTGGGCATGCGGGAGACCGGGTGGACGTATCGCCGAATTGCTCAACACGTGGGGCGTGAGGTCTCCACAGTACATCGATGTTGTCGCCAGTGGTCGGCGGAAGGTGCACATGCCCGTCGACCTGGGACCGGACCGCAGCGACGCACGGATGCACGCCAAGACCGTAGGATCCTATGCAGTGCCGTAGGGGACCGCACCGCCACTTCCCAGCAAATTAGGGACACTGCTGCTCCTGGGGTATCGGCGAGGACCATTCGCAACCGTCTCCATGAAGCTGGGCTACGGTCCCGCACACCGTTAGGCCGTCTTCCGCTCACGCCCCAACATCGTGCAGCCCGCCTCCAGTGGTGTCGCGACAGGCGTGAATGGAGGGACGAATGGAGACGTGTCGTCTTCAGCGATGAGAGTCGCTTCTGCCTTGGTGCCAATGATGGTCGTATGCGTGTTTGGCGCCGTGCAGGTGAGCGCCACAATCAGGACTGCATACGACCGAGGCACACAGGGCCAACACCCGGCATCATGGTGTGGGGAGCGATCTCCTACACTGGCCGTACACCACTGGTGATCGTCGAGGGGACACTGAATAGTGCACGGTACATCCAAACCGTCATCGAACCCATCGTTCTACCATTCCTAGACCGGCAAGGGAACTTGCTGTTCCAACAGGACAATGCACGTCCGCATGTATCCCGTGCCACCCAACGTGCTCTAGAAGGTGTAAGTCAACTACCCTGGCCAGCAAGATCTCCGGATCTGTCCCCCATTGAGCATGTTTGGGACTGGATGAAGCGTCGTCTCACGCGGTCTGCACGTCCAGCACGAACGCTGGTCCAACTGAGGCGCCAGGTGGAAATGGCATGGCAAGCCGTTCCACAGGACTACATCCAGCATCTCTACGATCGTCTCCATGGGAGAATAGCAGCCTGCATTGCTGCGAAAGGTGGATATACACTGTACTAGTGCCGACATTGTGTATGCTCTGTTGCCTGTGTCTATGTGCCTGTGGTTCTGTCAGTGTGATCATGTGATGTATCTGACCCCAGGAATGTGTCAATAAAGTTTCCCCTTCCTGGGACAATGAATTCACGGTGTTTTTATTTCAATTTCCAGGAGTGTAGTTCCGGCAGTACTGGCCATGACCTTATTCTTCTGTGCGGATGTACACATATTCCCCGAACTCTTACGGGACTTGGTAAGAATGTCTTCCGCGAGTAATGAGCGTGTTGGGGTGGGACACTACGAATGTAGTGTGTGGACATACAAGGTGAGAATGTGCGTCTCGCGGGAGGCGAGCGCGAGATAGTCCCTGCAGTCGTACAATCCTCTGTGTCCTCGGTGGCTCAGACGGATAGAGCGTCTGCCATGTAAGCAGGAGATCCCAGGTTCGAGTCCCGGTCGGGGCACACATTTTCACCTGTCCCCGTTGATATATATCAACGCCCCTCGGCACCTGAAGGTATTAATATAATTCTAAAAATAACGGTGGTGACGCGCCTTCGAAGCCCCATGGAGGGGAGAGGATATTGTTTGGCTGCTACTGTGTGGATGCGATGCCATCTTTGTCGGTGGGGATGGTGTGCTGCTCGCTACCAATGTATTTCAAGAAGTGTTGTGGAAATTAGGGGTCGGTCAGCAAGACACCACCAGGTTCATCCCACTCTTATTGACAAGAGTACATGCCAGTCGATATATTGATGAAAGCGAATATGTGGCCTCGTCGTACAACGTGTGGAGGTAGAGTTCGGCGATCACGTTTCACGTGGAAATTTAATTGGTGTGTGGCTCCCCTGGGCAAGACTGATGGTCGTACGACATTGCTGTGGTGCTGGGAGCTGTGGCTTGCGTGACCCCAGACATGGAACCTCGGAGGGGTGGCGAAATAGGCCCGCAGCGGGAATTCGAAGCAGAGGAGGTGAAAATGTCCGTGAGATTCACGCGAGTTTTCCTAACTTCGTTTTGCTCTCACCTGCCTACAACAAGAAGCCTTGCCCTCGACCAGCGACAGTGAACGCACGCTGTTGTCACATTGACATTTATACAGTGTCGTTTAGTCCAAGTTGCATCATAAGGAAGCGAATGTTCCGAACTGTCGTCCATGACTAACACGGTTTATGTGGCAACAGTGTGCTAGGTTCAGAGAGATGCCACCTCCACAGCTCTCTCAGGTTCACCAATGATGTTCTTGCTGCCACTTGGCAATGGTGTTTTACGGTATCACAGGTCGGCTTTTGCTGCTCCCAAGTTTTGGTTGGTACAGTCTAAGGCGAAAAAAAAAAAAACCTGCTGTGTGAATAAGAGAGAATTCAGAAATGAGTCCTCTGCGGCTGAGCTGTGTTCGTCGTTGTGTCTATAGATAGCTATAATCTGTTCATTTAACTTGAAAGAAGTGAAATCAGTGTAAAATTCAGTTATCTTGTCAATATAATACGACACAGCTGCTAATTTGAGTTCAATGAAGTAATCGATAAGTCTGCTTCGCTCAAAGCAAGAAAATGCTAAGTAAAATCATAAAAATCCACAATACCTCGAAAAGGGATATTTCAGCAGTTTTTCATTATATCCCTTTCTTGTAATTAATAATTTATGCTTTGTGCTTCTTAAGACAATGAATCAATAACCAAATTAATAATCAATAAATCGGTCGCAATCCACTCTGCCTACAGTGTACTGATACAAAAAAAAGAAAAAAAAACTATGGGATCTGTAGGAAAATACTTGCGAAGATAAAAATAATTGTGAGAATAAGGCAGTCAGACAATTTTAATGATCGCATTCTGAAAGTCATTTCCGGCTTTGTGAAACTGCGGCTATAGCATCACTTCTTTAAGGGAGCGAAATAATGATAAAATCCAAAAACGCATAAGATACGTAAAACTGAAAAATAACGATTGACAATAAGCCAGTCAAACACTTTTGCAATTTTAGTTACCATAAGCAGTTAAAATTAAACATATTCCGAGCTAAGTGAGGAACAACTAAACGCAATGTGAAAGGGAAAACTAGAATAGAACCTCATCTCAAGCTTTATAAAGTTATGGCTGCAATAGTACTTCTTTGTGGGAGCAAAGATGGCCAAAAAAGCACAAAATCTACGTAGAGGGCGCAGAAATGAAATTCCTTAGATCGCTAATTGACAACATTTTAGCAAGTAGGAAAGCGTGAACTGATGAAGGAAGTAGAAGGAGCAGGTAAGTATAGCAGAATAACGAAAACAGTTCACTACTGCAAGCCAGTGGTGGGAAATTGCATTTCAAGAGTTCGAAAGGAATGAGAACTGACGAAAATCCCTTAAAAGGAAAGAAGAATTAGTTATCAGAAGTACAAATCGATTGTAATTTAACTGAAAGATACGTGAAAAACAAAACTAGATATGAAGGCTCCATTTTCGTACCCCAAAATTTAGTTTGCCAGTGTAAAGTATGAAATGAAATGTGCATGTAGCACTCATAGCCGGGACTTCTATTCTGGGGAGTTGGACCGACTGTTGAAAATCTTTTTATCTGACTTGAGAATGTCCATCATGAAGACCAAATACACACACACTGACACACACACACACACACACACACACACACACAAAGAGTCTCAAGCAGTGATATCCCCGACCCGACGGGAATCGAACACGGGGCCTTGTGATCGAGAGTCAGCTACACTAATTAGAAGACTAGTAGTTGCTGATGGATGCAAACACTTACGAAGCTACAACGGGCTATACCTTACTTAAGGAACTATTTTTGTTAAACCTTGACGCCTGTAATGGTCGCAACCCTCCCAACTTGGCAGTACGCGGTGTTGTCTTCCGTTCAGTGTGCAGTGCTACGATGGCAAAATGAGTATTCAGTCGCGGACGTGCTATATGCTGTACAATGCAACACTTAAAGCCGTTCAATTGAAGAGGCCTGAAGCATCTCATCCGAATACGGCCATGATGTATACGTTTTTACAGATTAAGAATAAATGACATGAATGGCTACACCATATTTCTTTATTTTTTCTACATATAGAACTAAAAACGTTAATTTTGAAGTAAATCAACATAAAAAGACACATGAGACATAAATAAATCTTAAATACGCTTAATTTCAATATTCGACAGTCTTCCTATGAGCAAATAAAATGCTGTCTACAGAAATAAAACTGATTATTATTCCTTTGTTTGGAATATTATTCATTATACTCATTTTACTAAGGTTTGAAGCTCCTCTTTTCGTTTCTTCCTTGTTGTTTTGGAAATCAGCCTTATGCAAACAGAATTAGTTTATTTTTATATTTTCCCAGACATGTTTCGACACCAGTGTGCCATCTTCAGTCAGCTAGTACCTGACTGAGACACCAACTAGGGACACGAAACGGGACGAAAAATGTAAGTGCAGAAACTTACATAACCTATAACCTCGAAACAGCTCTACAAAAAAGCGACGAAAACTAGGCACTAAAATCGATGTGTAATAATACAGTTCAATTGAAGATGTAATTTTAATGTGAGTGTCCAAACAAAACGAAGCAAATTGCAAATATTGTATTTGTTAGGCCTATACTAGTTAAATTATTACAAATGTGATATTGTACTTTACAGAAAATAAAATTTAACCCACAGACACATTGGTGTCGAAACATGTCTGGGGAAATATAAAAATAAACTAATTGTGTTTGCATAAGGCTGATTTCCAAAACAACCAGTTTTTATATTATTCATTATACAGGCAGAGACAGCTAAGACAGGCCACCCCAAATACATCCAGAGTTAATAAATAAGTCGAGGCGTGGTTTTCACCAAGTTATAGCGGAAAATATGGAGAATTTCCTGATGTTCGCAAGTAATTTTTATCTTTTATAGTCGCTGTTTTCTAATGAAACAATATACTTCTTTCTGTGACATCTGAAAGAAGTTTCTAAGAGGTATTCAGCGACATAACATGTATGGGACTTGATCAAATATTATCAAGTTAACAGCGCCGCAAACCACTGTCCTGCCATCAGGAGAAAAGGATCCACAAACGTATGCCCCACTACACCAATTGTAATCAAACACCTAATTGAGGTGCAGTTCTTGTGTTTACCTGTGCTCTTGAGACCCATCAGCCTGTGTTCTGCTTCTATAGCAATCAGATAACTTGCCTGTAAGGCTATTGAGACGTTCACAACGTACACGACAATCGAGAAAGTGAATATCGTTTATGGTGAATATAGCCAAACTATTAAGAGCATCTGTATGACTGTGTACTGAAAGGTACCCAAATCGTACCAAGCACTCACGATCTGTCTTTGCAAACATTATAAAAAAATTCAGAAACAATAAACTATAAAAATTACCTTTTAACTTGAGGAAATTGTCCGTTATAACTTGGTGGAAACTGCACGTTGATATATTTATCCATTCTAGGTGTATTTGGGGGTGGTCTTGTAAGATGGCAAGAACTATGCCCCTTAGATGAAGTCATTAAAGATCACCTAACTCATGTTGAGCGAACAGTAGGCTGAACAAAATGACTGACAAGGCACAATGCATCTTTTAGAGGGTATAGTAGGGACGTATTGGAATAATTAATGTCGGTTGATGGTTTTAAAGTAATTCACACGACATGAAAACTTTGTGGAGACGAGTCGATTTACTGGACGCTTGTTTATCCCAGGGAAGTATTTAGAGTTGACCGTGGCCAGCTGGGGAATGGCGAAGGGAAGCGGCAGTAGGAAGCTTAGGGTGGCTCAAGCTCAGAGAAAGCTGTAACACGGCGCGGCCTCCAGCCACCTTAAGATGAGTGACAGTGAGTGGGTGGTTGACCCCGACTCCATGGTAGTGTACTGGGAAACAGATGGAGAACTTGTACGCCTGTTGATAAATGTCCGTTGTCCCGTTTTCTGTGAAACATGCGAGAAAGCAGCGCAAAGCTATGGTGGAGCAGTCAACAGAGGTCAAAATATGCGTGTTCGTGACTATAGCAACTTCATGCTGAATTCACGGTCCGCAGAGTCTGAAGCAAATCAGGTGAAGAGCGATAGAATGAAATACGCCGGCCTCCTATGGGAACGTAGGACCAAGGAAGTTGAAGTACTCTCCTGGGAGTCAGAATTCCAGAAAACTTGGTGTTGTGTAGACGCTAACCTTGATGGGTGGCCTGGGAGGAGCTAAATAACAGAAGTTGAGAGGAAGGGAAATTTTGTGGGAATTTGTTCACTTCCCAGAGCAGGCATTGGTCGGCGCTGGGAAGCAACACATAATTAACGCGACTTGCGCTGCGATTGGCGTAAGTGATTTCTGCAGTTTAGGACTTAGCAAATGGAATGACTGAGCTAGGAGATAGAAAGTTTTGGTTCAGCTATGTACTGAGCAAGATAGCTAGGAGTGAATAGACGAGCGCAGCCTTGCAGCACCACGAGGCCGGCCGACGTCCGCACAACGATGCCACTCTGCCACGCTGTATTCGGTGATATTGCGCCAGCTCCGGCCACTGATTAATTTGTTGAATCACGTCGGCAAAGTTTCCATGAGGGTTTCATGGGCCAGGTATTGTAGAATTCTTCTCGCAATACGCCTGGGTCAGTCGATAGGAATTACTTTTGAGTTAATACGCTTTACTCCATGTAAACGCAATCTATTACCACTGTCTGATAGGAGAGTCTTGTAATGTGATGATTGAAGGTCGGGAGTTAAAATAAATTTGTGCTAATCGACTGCATCTGTTTTCAATCAAGTGGTTGAAATCCCAAGTCACTTTCTTAATTAATTTTATGTTCAACATTTGTATCTAGTGTTCAATAGCTGAATATAAGATCAATGTGCACCCCTTTTTAATTAAAAGTGATCAATTCTGAATAAATTAATGTCAACACTGCCACCGCTGTTCAATCAGGAGTCACAGGGCCATATTACTTTTTTGCGTTATCCTATATTGCGGCAGTTTTGCACACTCTGTTGATCTGTTAGTCAATTAGTTGGGGTGAACACACGCCAAAACCAGTTAAGTGACGGGTGCGGTGTTACAGTCTATTTTAGCTGATTCATACTGCATCGCTTCTTTTAAGCGTTCCTGAAAGTTTTCTGGAACATTTGGTGGGGTAGCTATTGCTGGGCCGTTCCTTCTTTACTTTCCTCTCGTGACAAAAGTGATGTTTGTTTTGTTCTTATGTCCATAGCCAATAACATTGATAGATCGTGACAGTGTAGATTTTTCGCTACCTTTAGGTCCTAATATCATGGTCAAATGGTTAGCGTCACTGCCTGTAGATCGCGGGGTTCCAGGTTCGATTCTCACCCATGTCGGAGATTTTGTTCACTTGGGGACTGGGTGTCTATGCTGTCCCAGTCATTTAATCTCATCTTCAACGACTCTCCAGTCGCCGAATTGGCGTCAAATAGAAACATATGCACCACGCTTCCGAATCACCCGACACCGTATCCCGACCAGTAATGCCATCCGATCATTTCAGTAGATCCAGAGCAGCTGTAAAGTAACCACAGGCATAGTACATGGACACCTTATCTTTGGTGTTGTTATTATCGAAGAATTTGAACCTCGATCAGATTGCACCCTTTTAAAATAATCAAGTAACTGCCTTTAACATACTCCACCGCTGTAAGTTCATCCGCTGTAACAGAACGTTGACCTGCGCACCGTAACATACACTGATAAGCCGAAACATTATGACCACTGCCTACCGCGACGTCGGATGCCACCTGATGGTGTTGCGGGCACGTGACGCGGTAGCAAAAGTACTAATGGGCAGAAAATGGGGAAATCCATTGAGATAAGCAACTCTGACAAAGAGCAGATTATTATTACGCAGAATCTGTGAACTAGTATCTCCAAAACGGCGAAGGTGGTCGAATTTCACGTTCTACTGTCGTGAGCATCTGCGGAAAGAGATAAAAGGTCAGTGAAACTATCAGTATCGTTGGACATTCATGACTCTTCACTGAACGCAGGGTTCGGAGGGTAGTCTGCTCTGTGAAATAGGATATACACTCCTGGAAATGGAAAAAAGAACACATTGACACCGGTGTGTCAGACCCACCATACTTGCTCCGGACACTGCGAGAGGGCTGTACAAGCAATGATCACAAGCACGGCACAGCGGACACACCAGGAACCGCGGTGTTGGCCGTCGAATGGCGCTAGCTGCGCAGCATTTGTGCACCGCCGCCGTCAGTGTCAGCCAGTTTGCCGTGGCATACGGAGCTCCATCGCAGTCTTTAACACTGGTAGCATGCCGCGACAGCGTGGACGTGAACCGTATGTGCAGTTGACGGACTTTGAGCGAGGGCGTATAGTGGGCATGCGGGAGGCCGGGTGGACGTACCGCCGAATTGCTCAACACGTGGGGCGTGAGGTCTCCACAGTACATCGATGTTGTCGCCAGTGGTCGGCGGAAGGTGCACGTGCCCGTCGACCTGGGACCGGACCGCAGCGACGCACGGATGCACGCCAAGACCGTAGGATCCTACGCAGTGCCGTAGGGGACCGCACCGCCACTTCCCAGCAAATTAGGGACACTGTTGCTCCTGGGGTATCGGCGAGGACCATTCGCAACCGTCTCCATGAAGCTGGGCTACGGTCCCGCACACCGTTAGGCCGTCTTCCGCTCACGCCCCAACATCGTGCAGCCCGCCTCCAGTGGTGTCGCGACAGGCGTGAATGGAGACGTGTCGTCTTCAGCGATGAGAGTCGCTTCTGCCTTGGTGCCAATGATGGTCGTATGCGTGTTTGGCGCCGTGCAGGTGAGCGACACAATCAGGACTGCATACGACCGAGGCACACAGGGCCAACACCCGGCATCATGGTGTGGGGAGCGATCTCCTACACTGGCCGTACACCACTGGTGAACGTCGAGGGGACACTGAATAGTGCACGGTACATCCAAACCGTCATCGAACCCATCGTTCTACCATTCCTAGACCGGCAAGGGAACTTGCTGTTCCAACAGGACAATGCACGTCCGCATGTATCCCGTGCCACCCAACGTGCTCTAGAAGGTGTAAGTCAACTACCCTGGCCAGCAAGATCTCCGGATCTGTCCCCCATTGAGCATGTTTGGGACTGGATGAAGCGTCGTCTCACGCTGTCTGCACGTCCAGCACGAACGCTGGTCCAACTGAGGCGCCAGGTGGAAATGGCATGGCAAGCCGTTCCACAGGACTACATCCAGCATCTCTACGATCGTCTCCATGGGAGAATAGCAGCCTGCATTGCTGCGAAAGGTGGATATACACTGTACTAGTGCCGACATTGTGCATGCTCTGTTGCCTGTGTCTATGTGCCTGTGGTTCTGTCAGTGTGATCATGTGATGTATCTGACCCCAGGAATGTGTCAATAAAGTTTCCCCTTCCTGGGACAATGAATTCACGGTGTTCTTATTTCAATTTCCAGGAGTGTATGTTGATTGTGAATCACATTTTTGCTACAGTAGGTCGCTGGTCGTCTCCACAAATGCCGTCATCGAGATGAATGGCGGCACGTAACGTTCAACGCTCCACGGACACGGGCTGGTGGCAGCAGTATTATGTAACAGGAGATATTCTTCTGCACTTGCATGTGACCTGCGGTAGCGCAGCTGATAGCCCCGAACTACCGGCACCCCGTCACACTTGATGTCCTTCCCGACGGCGATGTGATATTTCAGCAGTATAACTGTCCGTGTCTCGGAGCCAGAACTGTGGTGTCAGTGAACAAATTCACCTGATGTAAATGTTATGGAACCCATCTGGGTCGCTGTCGGACGCCATCACCGCCTACCCAAATGCGCGGCCCATTATTTATGTGGATTACATGACCCATGCGTAGACATCCAATGCCACATACCTCCACAAACCTACCAACAAACTGTCGAATGCCTGATACGCAGAATCAATGATGTATTACGTTCCAAAGACGGACAAACAAGCTTCTAAGTAGGCGATCATAATGTTTTGGCTCATTAGTGTACACGTGTTGTGTTTATTATAGTATGGAGATTTTTATTTAACAATTCTTCTGTGACCTTGGGTCAACTCTTCGAATCATCCTGTTAATGACGACAGATAACCAGATGCGTGAGGGGAGGGGTTGGGTCCGTTTTGCGTCCTTCTATTTTTATATTTAATTTAGTGGTGGTAACTATAGACGGCAAGCCAATAAATGAGGGTTATTTGTGGTATTTCTAATTCTGTGGTATGAATTTGAAGAAGACGTAATTCCATAGGTCTGCGTTTTAATAATGTATCTTTCTAGCACGGTTATCTTGGAGCATGGCCAGTTTCAAGAGCATCTATAACAGATGCGGGTGCATCGTTCTCGTATCTTCGTACAAAAATTGCGTGCCATGAGTAATTGTACATCGTCGTCAAAAATGATCTAGAAAATAAAGTGCACGGAATGTTAATGGTGGCGAGAACTGAAACATTAACACACTATTAAAACGTCATTTCTAACTAGTAATAACAAGAAGACAATCCTGATGTGTATGTGTATTTTGTAGCTGTGTCTTTCCACAAAACTAATTTATTGTGTATTTGCAGGTACGTACTGGAGTTCCCGTAAAAATTGAAATTCCCGAGCAGCAGTAGCAGCCAAAACAAAATCGTACAGCCCATTGATAAAGCGGAGTCTTGTGTGATAAATAGTTTCCTCCATTTGAAGAGGAACAACGCTGCAACAACTTACGCTGAGCTGTCAGAAGTGGTGCCGTAATAAAGCAGCGTCATTTGACACAGTGATGAGGTGGCCCAGACGTTTCCACTGTCATCAAAAAAGTCTGGACGATGAAATCGAAGTGGCGGACTGCCTCTCCGTAAAGAGCTCGAAATCAGAAAAGAAGAGGATGCCCCGATGCTCGGGGACCGGTGTATCGCAATCAAAGCGATAGTAAAAAAGAAGCAGTTTTCAGCAACTTGCTAGAGGTTCTGGATGTGATTACGGTGGTCGCCCACTAGTTTTCGCGACTGCTCATACCTATTCAAAAGGTTGCTCGAACTGAGACAACAGCGGAAATGTTGCAGGCACGTGAGACCAGTCTAGATTAATACTTTATCCTCATAATCTCCATGGATGAGAGTTGAGAAAAAAATGCAGATTCAGCCATCATCGGGGAACGTGATGCTACTGTTTGGGACTCCCATCGTGTTGCGCTAAAAGATTATTCTCTTAAGGAGTAAATCGTCACAGAAAGATATTACCAAAATTTCCTGAAGAGGTTATGGGTAAGCTCAAGATGAAGCGTCGCAACCAGGTGTTCAAGGCAGTGCTTGTCCTCCACGACAACGCCCCCTGCCCATTCTATACAGAGCATACACACATATATTGCTTCTATGCTTTATGCTTTTCTTCGCCAGACCTCTTTTTCTCCAGCCATGTCACCAAGTGACTACTTGACATGACATGACAGTCATTTCTAGAACGACGACGAGATGATTTTTCGATGTGGAGTGTACATCTACATCTACATCTACGTGATTACTCTGCTATTCACAATAAAGTGCCTGGCAGAGGGTTCAGTGAACCACCTTCATGCTGTCTCTCTACCGTCCCACTCTCGAACGGCACGCGGGAGAACCGAGCACTTAAATTTTTCTGTGCAAACCCTGATTTCTCTTATTTTGTCGTGATGATCATTTCTCCCTATGTAGGTGAGTGCCAACAGAATGTTTTCGCAATCGAAGAAGAAAACTGGTGATTGAAATTTCATGAGAAGATCCCGTCGCAACGCAAAACGCCTTTGTTTTAATGATTGCCACTCCAATTCACGTATCATGTCTGTAACACTATCTCCTCTATTTCGCGATAATACAAAACGCGCTGCCCTTCTTTGTACTTTTTCGATGTCATCCGTCAGTTCCACTTGATGCGGATCCCACATCGCACAGCAATACCCCAGAATAGGGCGGACAAGCGTAGTGTAAGCAGTCTCTCTGGTAGACCTGTTGCACGTTCTAAGTGTTCTGCCAATGAACCGCAGTCTTTGGTTTGCTCTACCCACAATATTATCTATGTGATCGTTCCAATTTAGGTTATTTGTAATTGTAATCCCTAAGTATTTAGTTGAAATTACAGCTTTCAGATTTGTGTGACTTATCGCGTAATCGAAATTTAGCTGATTCCTTTTAGTACTCATGTGAATGACTTCACACTTTTCTTTATTCAGGGTCGATTGCCACTTTTAGCACCTTACACATACCTTATCTAAATCATTTTGCAAGTAGTTTTGTTCATCTGATGACTTTACAAGACGGTAAATGACAGCATCATCTGCAAACAATGTAAGACAGCTTCTCAGATTGTCTCCTATGTCGTTAATATAGGTCAGGAACAATAGAGGGCCTATAACACTTCCTTGGGAACGCCGGATATTACTTCTGTTTTACTCGATGACTTTCCGTCTATTACTACGAACTGTGACCTTTCTGACAGGAAATCAATTTGACATTGCCTGTCGATAGCACTTATTACTTCATGAGTATAAAGAGCTAGTTGTGTTTCACAAGAACGATATTTTCTGAATCCGTGCTGACTATGTGTCAATAAATCGTTTTCTTCGAGGTACTTCATAATGTGCGAATACAGTATATGTTCCAAAACCCTACTGCAAATCGACGTTAGTTATATAGGCCTGCAATTCAGCGGATTACTCCTACTACCCTTTTTGGGTACTGGTGTGACTTGAGCAACATTCCAGTCTTTAGGTACGGATCTTGCTGTGAGCGAGTGGTTGTATATAATTGCTAAATATGGAGCTATGTAACAGCATACTCTGAGAGGAACCGGACTGGTATACAATTTGGACCGGAGGCCTTGCCTTTATTAAGTGATTTAAGCTGATTTGTTACATCGAGGATATCTACTTCTACGTTTCTCATCTTGCCAGTTGTTCCTGACTGGAATTCAGGAATATTTACTTCGTCTTCTTTGGTGAAGGAGTTTCGAAAAACCGTGTTGAATAACTCTGCTTTAGTGGCACTGTTATCAGTGACTTCACCGTTGTTATCGCGCAGTGAAGGTATTGATTGCGTCTTGCCACTTATGTGCTTTATGTATGACCAGAATCTCTTTGGGTTTTCTGCCAGATTTCGTGGCAGAATTTCGTTGTGGAAATTATTAAAAGCATCTCGCATTGAAGTACCCGCTATATTTCGAACTTCTGTAAAACTTTGCCAATCTTGGGGATTTTGCGTTCTTTTAAATTTGGCATGCTTTTTTCGTTGCTTCTGCAACAAATATCTGACCCGTTTTGTGTATCATGGGGGACCAGTACCATCACTTATTAATTTATGTGGTATATATCAATTGCTGTCGATACTATCTCTTTGAAAACATTCCACAACATTTCTACACTTACAAAATCAGATGGAAAGGAGTGAAGACTGTTTCTTAAAAAGGCGTTAAGAGCATTTTTATCAGCTTTTTTAAATAGATATACTTTGCATTTCTTTTTGATGGTTGTAGGTGTTACGGTATTCAGCCTAGCAGCAACTGCCTTGTGGTCGCTAACCCCTGTATTCGTCACAATAGTCACTATTTGTCCAGGATTATTTGTTGGTAAGAAAAAAAATGGTTCAAATGGCTCTGAGCACTATGGGACTTAACATCTAAGGTCATCAGTCCCCTAGAACTTAGAACTACTTAAACCTAACTAAACTAAGGACATCACACACATCCATGCCCGAGGCAGGACTCGAACCTGCGACCGTAGCGGTCACGCGGTTCCAGACTGAAGCGCCTAGAACCGCACGGCCACACAGGCCGGCTGTTGGTAAGAGGTCAAGTATGCTTTTGCAACCATTTACGCTTGTGAAGAGGCAAAATGCAGACTTCTACAACCAATGTCTCCGCCAAATCAATGATTGGGAAAAATGTGTCACATTAAAGGGTGACACAATTAAGAAATTCTGAGGCGGCAGCTTAATTTTTTTTTAGTTGATTATTAAAACATTATGACTACCCATCGTCACTGTACCCAGTTTGCAGCAGTGATTAGTTTTCAGTGCGAGAATACGATGTCCCAGTGTGTACAGTCTGGGTTCATGTTTCATCTTCGTTGTTCTTTGCTTCGTCAACGATCGTACTGACGCGTATAAACGGGTTCCCGTCAGATCACCGAAGCTGCGCACCATCTGACGCAGACAGTACTTGGATGGATGACCGCCCGGGTACGTCGCACGTTGTTGACATTTTCCGCTTTGCCTTTACGGCAGAGGAGTGTCGGAGTAAAGGCCCTGATCCCCCCCGTCGGATGTCGACGTGGAGCTCCGTGGCCCTCCTGGTGCGGAGTGGGCACTGTGCCGGCCACGGTTTCCACCCTCTTCCTTATTTCATCATCTCCAACACAAACACGATACTACGCTATACCCAACCCCATTGCAGCCACTTACACTTGACAGAAACACCCACACGGATCTCATATTAGAAGAGTGCAACAAGTAATGCAACACATATTTTTGCTGAAAGAAAGTTGTTTTTAGTGAGGATTCCAATGCCCATATTATTCCCGAATCTTTTGCCCTCAAAGCTCTATTTTTCAATATAATCTCCGTTAAATTCGACGACAGTAGGCCACCTTACTGGCAGAGCCTCTGTGCCTGCATGGTACCACTCTACTGGTCGAGCCGGCCTCTGTGGCCGAGAGGTTCTAGGCGCTTCAGTCCGGAACCGCGCTGCTGCTACGGTCGCAGGTTAGAATCCTGCCTCGCACGTGGATGTGTGTGATGTCGTTACGTTAGTTAGGTTTAAGTAGTTCTAAGTTCTATGGGACTGATGTCCTCAGATGTTAAGCCCCACAGTGCTCAGAGCCATTTGAACCATCTACTGGTCGACGTCGGAGCCAACGTCTTGCTGCATCAGTAACCTCCCCACCATCCACGTACTGCTCCCCTTGGAGTGCATTGGGCCAATCAGATGAAAGTCGTCCATTAGATGGCGAGGAATCCAGCGGGCACACACCACTGAGTACCGTTACTGGTGGGCGAGTGTGTTAGCACTACCTGCCGGCCGATGTGGCCGTGCGGTTCTAGGCCCTACAGTCTGGAACCGAGCGACCGCTACGGTCGCAGGTTCGAATCCTGCCTCGGGCATGGATGTGTGTGATGTCGTTAGGTTAGTTAGGTTTAATTAGTTCTAAGTTCTAGGCGACTGATGACCTCAGAAGTTAAGTCGTATAGTGCTCAGAGCCATTTGAACCATTTGTTAGCACTACCAACAGAGACGTCCAGTTGAGCAGCGAGGTGTTTGATTGTATTCCGCCGATCATCTCGAAGGAGTGTGTACAGTACAGGAAACACAGCTGTGTACGTGTAACACAATGTATACGTGTAGCACAATAGCCGTTATTGGCGTGAGCTCGTGACACAAACAATAATAATGCGTAGGGAGTGAGAAATGGCTTAGGCGGAAGTCCGGCAGTATCGGCCACTATTAGTTCTAGCGTTTCTACGGTAGTTCGGGAGGATTTAACAATTGCAGCCGATACACGGCTCGTCCATGAGCATACAAACATAGCGGCAATTTCGTGTCGAAACGTGTTCGCCGGCATTATGAATAAGGCCAAGCGCACACGCATCGATTTTTATCGTACGTAAAAATTTTAGAGAAACAAAGGAGAGCGTAGGAACTTCTTTGTTCCACTAAAAGAATTTGATCGTACGATATATTTCCGTACGATAAAAATCGATGCGTGTGCGCTAAGCCTAAATGTCGGTTGACGAATGAAGAGTGCTACCTAGTTAAACTTCTCGGTCTAGTTACCTCGATTCAGACAGGGATATTCGAGTCGTTGCTTTTGGTACGTTTTCATCAATTATCTATCTATCGAATAGTGAATGACTATCAAAGGTAGACACCTGGCGGCGATAACTGATCAAGTGATAATCATAAAAAAAATAAAATAAAAAGTTCTGTCCAAAAAATAAGAAATTTTTTTTTGGGGTGGACCACCCTTATCACTTAGGGGTATGAAAAATAGATTACGACCGGTTCTCAGACCTACTGAATATACATGTAAAATTTCATCTGAATCGATAGGGCTGCTTTGGAGGAGTATGGCAACTAACACTTTTTTTTCCTTTATTGTAATTTTGCACCTTATACAAGGTGGGCTGGCAGCAGCAATTTTACGTCGCTCTTCAGCCTCAGACAGTACAAATAGAGATAAACAATGAAGACACATAACTAACAGAACATACTGTTGGTCAAAATAACAGTAGACACAGGAATTAAAAAACACGATGCCGTTCACACGCGAAGGAAACAAAAGACCGTCAGCACTGTGCACGAAAACTGATGATGGTGACGATACACGTGAACGATGGAGCGTGGGCGGTGAAAGACACTAAAGCACAAACACGACGGCACACACGCAAAACTGATGGCGACGATCTCCGGCGCGCTAATGTTCACGAGGCGTGTGGAGTCTGGGGACCTGCCAAAAGAGGAGAAGAGGGTAGGGGAGAAGGGAGAAAGGAGAGTTTAGGTGCCAGGGGCAGAGGAGATGGGGGGAGGAAAGAAAGTATGGGGGGGCAGGGGAAGCACGGGGGGAGGAGAGGGGAGGATGGGAGGAGGGAGAGAAGGGAGGGAGGGTGCCCTGAGGTAAAAGCACAGGAAGTGGAAGAGGAGGATCAAAGTTGATAGGAGGGGTAGATGGAGGGGATGAGGGCATCATCAGGCAGGGGGAGCTGGTGGAAGCCACCTTGGGAGAGGGTAAGGAGAGCGGATAGATGGAGAGCAGGTGGGACGTGGGAATACAGGTGCGGCAGTGGACGGGGTGGGAGAGGATGGGAACGAGAAGCGCGTGAGGGGGACCTAGTTCACGGGAGGTGTAGAGGATCCGTATCCGTTCGAGGAAAAGGAGGAGGTGTGGGAACGGAATAAGGTCGTACAGGATCTGCGTGGGGGAGGGGAGACGGAAGCGATAGGCGAGGCAGAGAGCATGGTGTTCGAGGATTTGAAGGGATTTGTAAAAGGTAGGAGGGGCGGAGATCCAGGCAGGGTACAGAGGATAGGGTGGATGAGGGATTTATAGGTGTGGGGGATGGTGAGGGGTCCAGACCCCATGTGCGGGCAAAAAGGAGCTTGAGGAGACGGAGTCGGGAGCGTGCCTTGGCTTGGATTGTCCGGAGATGGGGGGTCCAGGAGAGGCGACGGCCAAGGGTGACGCCAAGGTACTTAAGGGTGGAGGTGAGGGCGATAGGACGGCCATAGATGGTGACATAGAAGTCAAGGAGACGGAAGGAAGGTGTGGTTTTGCCTACAATGATCGCCTGGGTGTTGGAAGGATTGACCTTGAGCAACCACTGGTTGCACCAAGCGGTGAACCGGTCAGCTAACACTGTGACACGAGAATTTTATATATGAGGGTAGGTATAGGGGCCGAAGCGGGAATATTCTACAATGTCTCACAACAAATGTCTTTTTTGTTTCAGCCGAAGTTTACCGAGAAAAAAAGTCTTGTATTACTAACTGAATGCCCCTCGTAATTCACGAAAGAAAGGTACCTGCGGGCGGGAAGGAACCTTTCGAATTTGGCTGCTGAACCTGCCCTTTGGGGTCTCCCAGCCATTCGTGGCCTCCCGCTGTTCATGTCGTACGTCTTTGCTTACTTTACTACTTTGTGTTGCAGCGAGGGCAGGAACTCGACGGCGCGTCCGGAGCTGGCGCCGTTGGGCGGCTGTGCGTGGCGGGGCGCAGAGGCCAACTTCTCGACGGACCTGATCGCACACTACGCTACCTGCACGCCGGACGTCCACCACTGCCCGGACGGCTTCTGCGACCCACTGGAGCAGATCTCTGCCCTCTGTCCCCAGGATTGTGTCAGTGAGTACCTACGAACGTTCACTTACTGCTGACTGCTGTTCCCGACGACTGTCTGGCTGGTTCAAATGACTCTGAGCACTATGGGACTTAACATCTATGGTCATCAGTCCCCTAGAACTTAGAACTACTTAAACCTAACTAACCTAAGGACAGCACACAAAACCCAGCCATCACGAGGCAGAGAAAATCCCTGATCCCGCCGGGAATCGAACCCGGGAACCCGGGCGTGGGAAGCGAGAACGCTACTGCACGACCACGAGATGCGGGCGACGACTGTCTACAAATGGGTTAATTGGTTGTCTTTTTTCGTCTACATGTATTCGCTCCGCTATTACTGACTTCTTGTTCCAGCCTACAGATGAGGCTGCCAGTTCATCAATAAACTATAGCCCCGTAGGTTTCCGGGGCCAGAGTCCGCTGGCGTAAAAGTTTTCTGAGCCAACCAGTAGACTCAGAAGAATGTCACTGCAACCCTGGCCGAAAGGTTGATTCCTCCAGTATAGTTTTTTACATTATGATGCGGTACGACACTCAGATAACTTTCATGTAATTTGTTAACAGTCTGACAGTAGCGCAAAGCCACTTATTTGTCGATTTTTCGCCACTTCGCTCACAAATTGAAAGTCTCTGGTGTGTGTCGTTTTGCATCTTTGTTGCCAATCTGTAACACATAATTAGTGAATACGGTATATGCAAGACAAACAGTAGCAAATCTGTTGTTTGGCGTTTTACAGACGGCGTTCCTGTATGCAGTACTTTTCGTTCCTTTATTGTTATTTCATCCCCCTGGCCCCTTATGGACTGGGGATGCGCTGCCAAGAGTACAATATTCCCTCTTCAGCCACGAGCACTTTTGAAACCAAGAGAGACGATAAGAAATGTTATTTAAGGAGAAACGTTACAAACGTTACACATGGCTTAAAAACAATAAACAAGATGTAAAAAAGTGGAAATGTTTTCTTTTCTAAATTAAAAAATCAAAGGACGAACAGCTAAAAAACGAAAATACAGTATACAGTACATTTAAAGCCACACCGCATGAAGGTGCAATTCTTTTTTTTTTAACTGCATTTCACTTAAAATCTGAAGGACGTGCACTGAGAGAGAAGGATTTCGGGAAGAGAGAATACGTTCTATAGCGGTTGAGGTATGTGTATAGAAAAGATAGGGGTCTGTTAGGTAAGAAACTATCGAGATAAATTAGGTGTTGGTGTCTGTGTGGGAGGGGGGGGGGTGATAGTGAGAAGGGAAAGGTATGAAAGCAGAGGGTGAGGGGGAGTGTGGTGTGTGGGTAGGGTAGTGGTATTAAGAGAATAGAGGTAGGGATGGACAGAGCGGAAAAATATCCCTGATGTGGAGTGGGATAGGTAGAGAGGAGTTAAAGTTGGTGAGAGGGATAAGTATCGGGGCAGATCTCATTGTCTGGGAGAAGGAGTTGGTTGACATTTCTTTGGGAGAGTACGCGCAGAGTATGTAGGTGTGGGGCTGGTGGGGCGTGTCAGTAGAAGCGCAGCAGCGTATGAGGTTGGAAGGTCGGTGGGAAACTATAGGATTATTGGAGTCGAGTTTGCGGATGGTGTAGGTCGTTCAGAGGTGTTCAATGTGTGAAAAAAGGAGCCAAATTGATGCGTTGGTAAATGATCCTTTTGGGGGAAGGTAAATGGATGCGGGAAGCGAGGCTAAGTGCTCGGTGTTCCATGCTCTGGAGGGACTAATAGCACTTGGGTGGGACGGATGTCCAAGCAATATTTGCATAGCGAAGGATGTATGGGATCAAGGTTTTATATGTGTGGAGGGCAGTAGAGGGGTGCAATCCACAAGTTAGGCCATTTATTAATTTTAGACTATTGTGGGATTTCTATTGCATTGTTAATAGGCGAGCTATCCACTTCAGTTGCCGGGCAATGGTTGTTGATGTTGCTGTTATGGTCTTCAGTCCTGAGACTGGTTTGATGCAGCTCTTCATGCTACTCTATCCTGTGCAAGCTTCTTCATCACCCAGTACGTACTGCAACCTACATCCTTCTGAATCTGCTTAGTGTATTCATCTCTTGGTCTTTCTCTACGATTTTTACCCTCCACGCTGCCCTCCAATGCTAAATTTGTGATCCCTTGATGCCTCAGAGCATGTCCTACCAACGGGTCCCTTCTTCTTGTAAAGTTGTGCCACAAACTGCTCCCCTATTCTGTTCAATACTTCCTCATTAGTTATGTGATCTACCCATCTAATCTTCAGCATTCTTCTGTAACACCACATTTCGAAAGCTTCTATTCTCTTCTTGTCCAAACTATTTATCGTCCATGTTTCACTTCCATACATGGCTACACTCCATACAAATACTTTCAGAAACGGCTTCCTGACACTCAAATGAATACTCGATGTTAACGAATTTCTCTTCTTCAGAAACGCTTTCCTTGCCATTGCCAGTCTACATTTTGTATCCTCTCTACTTCGACCATCATCAGTTACTTTGCTCCCCAAATAGCAAAACTCCTTTACTACTTTAATTGTCTCATTTCCTAATCTAATTCCCTCAACATCACCCGACTTAATTCGACTACATTCCATTACACTAGTTTTGCTTTTGTTGATGTTCATCTTATATCCTCCTTTCAAGACACTGTCCATTCCGTTCAACTGCTCTTCCAAGTCCTTTGCTGTCTCTGACAGAATTATAATGTCATCGGCGAACCTCAAAGTTTTTATTTCTTCTCCATGGATTTTAATACCTTCTCTGAATTTTTCTTTTGTTTCCTTTACTGCTTGCTCAATATACAGATTGAATAACATCGGGGAGAGGCTACAAGTCGTAAGGTCAGTATTGCTTCACGTGTTTCAACATTTCTACGGAATCCAAACTGATCTTCTCCGAGGTCGGCCTCTACCAGTTTTTCCATTCGTCTGTAAAGGATTTGTGTTAGTATTCTGCAGCCGTGACTTATTAAACTGGTAGTTCGGTAATTTTCACATTTGTCAACGCCTGCTTTCTTTGGGATTGGAATTATTGTATTCTTCTTGAAGTCTGAGGGTATTTCGCCTGTCCCATACATCTTGCTCACCAGATGGTAGAGTTTTGTCAGGACTGGCTCCCCCAAGGCCGTTAGTAGTTCTAATGGAATGTTGTGTACTCCCGGGGTCTTGTTTCGACTCAGGTCTTTCAGTGCTCTGTCAAACTCTTCACACAGTATCATGTCTCCCATTTCGTCTTCATCTACATCCTCTTCCATTTCCGTAATATTGTCCTCAAGTACATCGCCCTTGTATAGACCCTGTATATACTCCTTCCTCCTTTCTGTTTCCCTTCTTTGCTTAGAACTGGGTTACCATCTGAGCTCTTGATATTCATACAAGTGGCTCTCTTTTCTCCAGAGGTCTCTTTAATTTTCCTATAAGCAGTATCTATCTTACCCCTCGTGAAATAAGCCTCTACATCCTTACATTTGTCCTCTAACCATCTCTGCTTAGCCATTTTGCACTTCCTGTCGACATCATTTTTGAGACGTTTGTATTCCTTTTTGCCTGCTTCATTTACTGCATTTTTATATTTTCTCCTTTCATCAATTAAATTCAGTATTTCTTCTGTTACCCAAGGATTTCTACTAGGCCTCGTTTTTTTAACTACTTCATCCTCTGCTGCCTTCACTACTTCATCCCTCAGAGCTACCCATTCTTCTTCTACTCTATTTCTTTCTCCCATTCCTGCCAATTATTCCCTCATGCACTCCCTGAAACCCTGTACAACCTCTGGTTTAGTCAGTTTATCCAGGTCCCATCTCCTTAAATTCCCACCTTTTTGCATGTTATTCAGTTTTAATCTACAGTTCATAACCAATAGATTGAGGTCAGAGTCCACATCTGCCCCTGGAAATGACTTACAATTTAAAACCTGGTTCCTAAATCTCTGTCTTACCATTATATAAACTATCTGATACCTTCTAGTATCTGCAGGCTTCTTCCATGTATACAACCTTCTTTCATGATTCTTGAACCAAGTGTTAGCTATGATTAAGTTATGTTCTGTGCAAAATTCTACCAGGCCGCTGCCTCTTTCATTCCTTACTCGCATTTCATATTTGCCTACTATGTTTCCTTCTCTCCCTTTTCCTACTCTCGAATTCCAGTCACCTATTAAATTTTCGTTTCCCTTCACTACCTGAATAATTTCTTTTATCTCATCGTATATTTAATCAATTTCTTAGCCCCAATCCATATTCACCTACTGCGTTTCCTTCTCTCCCTTTTCCTACACTCGAATTACAGTCACCCATGACTATTAAATTTTCGTCACCATTCACTATCTGAATAATTTCTTTTATTTCATCATACATTTCTTCAATTTCTTCATCATCTGCAGAGCTAGTTGGCATATAAACATGTACTACTGTAGTAGGCATGGGCTTCGTGTCTATCTTGGCCACAATAATGCGTTCACTATGCTGTTTGTAGTAGCTTACCCGCACTCCTATTTTTTTATTCATTATTAAACCTACTCCTGCATTACCCCTATTTGATTTTGGATTTATAACCATGTATTCACCCTACCAAAAGTCTTGCAATGGTTAGTCCAAAATATTTTAGTTCATTAGTTAACTGGATAGGACGATCGTAAATTGTGAGGTAGAAGTCATGGAGGGATTATTGGAATTTCTCGAGCGTAGGGTAGAGAGCGAGGGAGGCAGTGTCATCAGCATACTGAAGGAGGTAGGCAGGTGGGCGTGGTACGGGCATATCTGCAGTGTCGAGGAAATAGAGGCGAGGACGGAGCCTTGGGTCCTACAGTGAGACGGAAGGTACAGGAATTGGTTTTATTAATGCTAATAAAGGATGGGTGGTTAGAGAGGAAGGACGCAAATGAGACGGACATAACTATATGGAAGTAAGTCTAGAGTCCAGAGCCTAGAGTCTAGTGTCTGAAAAGGAGACCGGAGTGCCATAGACGGTTGCAGGCTTTCTCTAGGTCGATGGAGACACAAATAGGTGAGGCGCAGTAGTTGGTCATCAGACGAGACGGTGGACGTATGCAGTATGTGATATGCAAGTCTATATTTGCAGATTATCGCACGCGCGCTTGTGTATGCGCGCGCGCGCGCGCGCGCCTGTGTTTGTGTGTGTGTGTGTGTGTGTGTGTGTGAGAGAGAGAGAGAGAGAGAGAGAACAAGTCTCTGTTCCAGCATACCGCTAAACTGTTTTTAATTGTGACGCATAGATTTCACCGACTCAATTGCATTTGAAAATGGTCACAGGCCTAATCTGTCAGTAATATAATCTAATACATGAGTCAATAAATTTCATCTCGATAAATACTTTGACAGCTTACGGTGGACATTTAAAATGGGCTAAACATTCAGAATATGATCGACACATACGATCGTCTGAAGCATCGTTTTCTTATTTCTGAATCAGTCTGTCTCTGCCATTCACATAAAAAAAGATTTGACTGGTCTTTATTGTCTTAAACAGCAACACACACTTTCACCTCCTGCCTCCCTTTCCACCAATTCATTGTTCACTCTCTCCACGATAAGCCTAGCCTCACCCCCGAATCCACAAAAATGTTGTTCTCGAGAGCTCTTGACTTGCTGCAGGTGGAAAGTATCGATAAAGTATGCTTAAAATTCTTTTCCTTGACTATTACCGAGATTTTCACAAAACGAGGTGAATAGTAACAACAGCAGCCCAGATTTTTGCCAAAGCAATAGAAAAAGAAGAAATGATGGAAAGAAGAGATGAATAATCACTATGAATTACCGTCAAGATTTCCCCACGAATCGGACTTATGCTGCTAGTGTATGAAAGAAGTGTTCTTTGCATCGAACAGGCAAATGATACCATGATAACGGAAGGAAGGAGGATTAGAGTTTAACGTCCCGTCGACAATTAGGTCATTAGAGACGGAGCGCAAGCTCGGATTTGGGGAGGATGGGGACGGAAATGGGTCTTGCCCTTTCAAAGTAACCATCCGGAATTTCCTTTAAGCGATTTAGGGAAATCACGAAATACTTCGATCTGGATAATTGGACGGGAATTTGAACGGTCGTCCACCCGAAGGCGGATCCAGTGTCATTGCGCCATCGCGTCCGGTCATAATAACGGAAAGCGCTGATGAATCTACACACACTGCAAATCACTGTGAAGTGCATGTGAAGTGCTTGGTAGAGGGTATTTAGCATGGTGCGATATATTAGAGAGTTTTTCCTGTCCCAATCTGGTGTGGAGCGCGGGGCGAATGACTGGTGGTAGGCCTCTGTAGTTGCTGTAATTAGTCTAGTTTTGCCTCACGGTCATCACGTAATTTTGTTGTCAGCTGAAAGTTGTCTTTTGGCTGAAGGACACTACTATTTGTCACAAAGAACCCATATGGATATTGTTTTCCTCTGAAACTCTCGCACACAGATAGCACTCTCAGCGACGATGTAATATGGCAAGAAGTGACACTTTAACCAATGTCTTCTTCGTAGCTCAGTACATCATGAGCAGTAGCCACTACGCAACAAGAACGATATTTGACTTTGATCCAACTATGTCCGCAGAGCTACGGTTGTTGTATTAGGCGTCTCAGTATATGAACCAGCAGAATATTGCACTCACAGTCGTTGGTCTGAATTCCAGACGTCAGGTATTATATTTTCCGCCCATAACAACAGAGACGAACTCTTTTGCTGTGAAGCAGCACTTATATCTTAAATTAATGGATTTATGCGAATTCTCCTTCAGTTAACAGATGAATTTTGCCCTTTATTTCTCTTTGGGGTACGTGAATGTCAGTGCAGCATCAGGAATACCATAGAAAGACACAGTTAGTGGTGAACGGATATGGTATGAGGAGGCATCAAGTCTGATGGGCAAGTGGAGAAATGCTTGTTGGTGATAGTGAACAGAAGAATATTGTGAACGCCGAGAGGTACACAAATGAAGTACTACAACTATAGCAAAATATGTCTTTTTTTTCTTTAACTAACACAAGCAGTACATTGTATCCGGCTTACATAGACCCGTTTACACCACTAATGTGACAACAAAATGAAATCTGAGGAACAGAAACGCACTTTGAAGTTAATCTCACGTGTAAGTAGACCTAAAATTCAATTTTAATAGCTTTCGGACGGATTATGGGAAGATCAAATGATCAATCGTTAGAGAGGGCTTTACTTAACTGAACACAATGAAGCGTGAAACTTCCTGGCAGATTAAAACTGTGTGCCGGACCGAGACTCGAACTCGGGAACTTTGCCTTTCGCGCGCAAGTGCTCTACCAACTGAGCTACCCAAGCACGACTCACGCCCCGTCCTCACAGCCTTACTTCTGCCAGTACCGCGTCTCCTACCTTCCAAACTTTACAGAAGCTCTTCTGCGAACCTTGCGGAACTAGCACTCCTGAAAGAAAGGATATTGCGGAGACATGGCTTAGCCACAGCCTGGGGGATGTTTCCAGAATGAGCGGAGAGTGTTTTAATCTGCCAGGAAGTCTCATATCAGCGCACACTCCGCTGCAGAGTGAAAATCTCATAGCCCGCATCTCGTGGTCGTGCGGTAGCGTTCTCGCTTCCCATGCCCGGGTTCCCGGGTTCGATTCCCGGCGGGGTCAGGGATTTTCTCTGCCTCGTGATGGCTGGGTGTTGTGTGCTGTCCTTAGGTTAGTTAGGTTTAAGTAGTTCTAAGTTCTAGGGGACTTATGACCACAGCAGTTGTGTCCCATAGTGCTCAGAGCCATTTGAACCATTTTGAAAATCTCATTCTGGAGACAATGAAGCGTCATTGAGTACTACGACTCGGGGCTGCTTGGCAAAGCAGTCAGTTCAAAAAAACACAGTTAAAAGATATCACCTCGAAAGCAGTGGATGTAAACAGAAGAAAGACATTCACTTACAAAATGTATCAGCAAACCCATCCTGCCTACAGACAAATCCACATAACATAATACAGTTTAAAGAAGGTACTCAGTGCAACGCTTCTTGAATCAGTATTTTTTTTTAAAGTCGCTTTATTTAAAGGCAGCACAAACTTTCAAGTGTAACTCTGTAAGTTTTTAAATGCAGTGATTATGTTGAATTATTCAGCACAGGGGAAATGATTTTAATTACTAAGGGAAAGGTAATGACGTTGAACACATTGTTTCAACGGAATATCATCTCTGTTGAGCCAGGCGAAGTGGTTCAAGTTTACAGATACACTAGCTCCTGACTGAAGCTGCACAAGATAACGCCAACCTGTTACCGATTCAAATGCCGTGAAGTAGCTGGAGTTGGTGCCTTCAGTCTTGGGATTATGAGTTAGCTGTCGTTCGTTTGCAAATGTGCAAAATGCGTGTGTAACAGCTAAAGACAACAATAGTACTTACTTACTTCGTTGGCCACACAAACCGCAGTCGGTCTTTGGCCTCACCAATCAGCCTCCGCCAGCGCCCTCGATCCATGTATTCTTCTCCAGAGCGCCCTAGCGTACTCGTATGCTCTCTGACCAGATCAATCCATCGGAGTCGTGGTCTTCCCCGTGGTCTTTTGCCTCTAATATCTTCCTCCACTACCTACCTGATGATCTGGCCTTCTCGACGTATTACGTGTCCATACCACTCCAGTATTCTTTCTTTGATCGCTGCCAGGATGTCCATCGACTCGTATAGCTCCTGCAATTGACAGTTCTTTCTTTTCCTCCATTCATCTCCTTCCTTCACTGGCCCAAAAATTTGTCTGAGGATGGCATTCTCAAATGTCAGGAGTTTTATTTCCATCTTTTAGGTGATGGTCCTGGTCTCTGCTCCATATAAAACTACAGGCTGTATTATTGTCTTGTAGATCTTGGTCTTTGAGGATCTCGATAGAAGCTGGGACTTTAAAAGCTCTCCCAGAGCAAACTTTGACCTGTTTCCTGACTGTACTAGGCGGCAATTTCCTGGTCTATCTCGTTCCTTTCATTGAGTATAGCGCCAAGATATTTAAAGTCTTTTACTCTTTCAAACTCATTGTCCTCCACCTTCAGAGGCCTGTCATTATTTTCTCTGCTAACTACGAGGTATTTTGTCTTAACCATGTCCACCTTCAGGCCTGCTCTCATTGCCTCTTCCACCAATGTTCTTGTCATCTGAGCCAGGTCTTGCTGTTTCTCTGATATTAAAACTACATCATCCGCATAGGCCAGGATGTCGATCCTTCTTCCCAGCTGTATTCCTGTCTCTAGTCTTGCTTACTTTCTCAGAGCTCTCTCCAGTACCAGGTTAAACAGGAGAGGGGAGAGGCAGTCTTCTTGTCGCATCCTGAACTTCTTTGATATGTTTCCATTTACTTTCACCATGCATGTTGTCTCTTGGGTGCATATATGTGTCAGTTTTGTGAGCTTTCAGGGAACTTGAGCCCTTTCGAGTTCTTGCCATATTACTTGTCTATTCACACTATCATATGCTTATTGGAAGTCACAAAAAGGCAGTGAACATTTTTGCGGAATTGCCAGCTCTTTGCTGGCACTTGCCGTATTGTATGTAAATGGTCTACAGTTGACTTTCCCTTTCTGAAACTTGTTTGTTGGAATCTCAGTACTTTCTCGACATGTGGTGTTAGTCGCTTCAGCAACAACATGCTCACGGTCTTACAAGCTGTACGTTCACAGCTCGTGGTCGTGCGGTAGCGTTCTCGCTTCCCGCGCCCGGGTTCCCGGGTTCGATTCCCGGCGGGGTCAGGGATTTTCTCTGCCTCGTGGTGACTGGGTGTTGTGTGATGTCCTTAGGTTAGTTAGGTTTAAGTAGTTCTAAGTTCTAGGGGACTGATGACCATAGTGCTCAGAGCCATACAAGCTGTACGTAGTAGTGTGATTCCTCTATAGTTGCTACATTTCAACAATAGGCAAAGAAATAATTGTTTTAACACGTAATAAACAACAGACACAAGTCCGCATAAAAAAGTAGTGAAATGCATCGTAGACATCAAACTATGAAGATATATAACTGCTAGCATCATGTGAGAAATAAAATAAGTAAAGTTGTGAAATGCGTCGTAGACATCAAACTATGAACATATATGACTTCTAGTGTCATGTGAGAAATAAAATAACTAAAAATCCACGAAGAACAGCACAGAAAGTCCTGAAATGTGTTGGAGTAATACAAAAATAATCAAATGGTATCTTATATAAGAGGGATTTTCTCTACGAAATTCTCGATAGTGAAGATTTGCATCGCGAGGACTGGTCAGCGAGGTATCCGGATCTGAACCGTGTCTTATGGGCCAGGGAAATGGGAATGCGAGCTGCAGTCCGCCATCCATTATCCGTGTGTTTTACAAACTCCTTGCAACAGCTATTTCTCTAGAAGGGGACTCACGGTCAATAAACCCTGGAACCACATCATAAGGTAGCAAAATTCTTTTGCTTAGTCTGCTTCCTGATCCCCAGTTTAGGTGTTACGTTCATAGCTAATCTCATTTCTGCTGCTCCTCATTACTTTCATCTTTCATCGCTTCACTCTCAATCGACAAAATGTACTCATTAGATAGTACATTCCATTTTATAGACCCTGTCATTCGCCCTCACTCTCACTGGCGATAGCAACATCATCAGCGAATCTTATCTGTTATATCCCTTCACCCTAAATTTTAATGCTGCTCTTGAGCCTTTCTTTTACTTCCATCATTGTTTCATAGACCCACAGATTGAATAGCAGGGGTGAAAAACAGTATCTCTGTATCACATCCTTTCTAGTTCAAGCGCTTCATTCTTCTTTTTCATTCTCTTAGTTCTTATACATATTGTAAGTTACACTCCTCCGTACTGCTCACACACAGTTCATGTGAAACCCATACAGAGAGAGACTTAGTTATTCTCGTCAGATTCCTTTGCTTTGACACGGAGTACTTTATAAAATAGAGCTACCAGATACGCTGTGTGCGTTGTACAAATTTCAGTAACCTTAGTGTATACAGGAAAGTGACATAATAGATGAAAGAATGCCAGAAAGGGAAAGAAGGAGTGGTATTTCGTTAGACTTGAAAGTGATGTATTACGTCACAGCTATTCAAGAAATACTTGGTGCCATGTTGTTCATTTTTAAGTCAGTTAATGTGGTCAAATAATTTATTATACAGAGTCATCCGTTATTGTATGCCGACCACTTTTCAATACAACTCGAATTTTATTGCATATCAGACACTACAACTGCAGTTTCACAATGTATGGGTGCTTCAGTTTTGACTATAGCCCAAATACGTCCGATGACGAGTTACACCACGTCAATTCTCTTTCATTTTATTTTAGTATTTTTCTGTCAAGTAAATAAATAATACGATTTTACATTTGAATTTTAACGGTGTCACATTTATCATATAGTTCAGACAGTTGAAAATGGCTACACTGCCGAAACTGTGCGTTAGTGAGGAAGACAAAATAAAAGGACACTGTAATTCACGTTACGACAGGCAATGCAGCAGATTAATGTCATTTAATTTTTTTATGGGCGCCGCTGTAACGGAAATATTAATAAAATTTTGTGCTGGCGCTCGGCTCTGACGCAGCCGAGTCAAATGTAGCTTGTCGAAGGAATTTACGTCGTCCTTGTTTGACCACCAAACAACGGAGAGGTGACGTCGGTCACTACCAGTGCAATCCCCCGCTATGTTTGATGGAATTAGTGTGCAAGACATTGTTGACAGTGATTCATCCATCGTACGGTCATGTTAAACTTGGCAGTATGTACCACAACGGGTTTCGACTTATCCATTTTATTGACTCTAAAAATACAAATACACAATACATCTTATACACACTTATCACAGTCCCTTTCATTAAAGCACGCTTCCCAGATGACCCATGAGAAGCGTAACTAGCGTCGACTTGCATCGGACCTAAGCTAGTCGAAACGAAAATACAAATAATAACAATAATTTAAATATCTACGTGAAGTAATACAACCGGAAGCTGTGTACAAAGAAGATAAAATAGCAAGGGCAAGGAAAATGGAAGTGGCTTTTCAAATAATAAAGAACTTGTATAACAAAAAGTGTTTTTCCGTAAATGAAAAACTCCAGCACTACTACATTATCATTAGAACAGAATGCTTTTATACTTCAGACTATATTTTGTTAAATACAGCCAAACAACTAGGTGAAATAGAAAAGAAAGAAAGAAAAAAGTAGAAAAACACTGAGAGCACAACTTGACAATGCGAAACGTAATCTAAGAAGTAATAAAGAAGTTTACGAAATAACAGAATGAATATTAGACACAATGAGTACGAGAGGAGTTGAATTCGATGGAAACATAAAAACGCTAGGTGAGAAAGAATAACAAAAACGATTTTTAACTTTTTGACAGAAGCTGAAAAATATCAATGAATTCGACCAAATAAGTTAAAGTGGACAAGAGGGAAATGGAAATAACCAAGGAAGAAATAAGGGACAAATAAAAGTTCAGAGCAAAAGTAAAAACCTTCAAAACATAGGGAAAGAATCAAAAACCACAGGAATGAAAAAGATGTAAATTATTGTCTGTGGTCCTCAGTAGGCCAAACTAATAAATGATAATAATAATAATAATAATAATAATAATAATAATAATAATAATAATAAGAAGAAGAAGAAGAAGAATGACGAGAAGAAGAAGATGATGATGATTCAAGAATAACAGAGTTTTGTAGACTTGCTGCTGAAGAAGCAATAGACATGTCCCATAAAATCATAGTATCACTTGGGAGAAAGAGGAACTAAAATATGACTGGAAGCATTTATTCTACCTCTTCAAAAGAAATTAAACGCTACAGGGGTGATTAATTATTGTGGCATTTCGGTACACAGTGATCTACAAGATCCTGTCACTATCCATCTTAAAGCGACTAGAACAATACGTCTAGCATAAAATGGGGGAACATATTTGAATCTGATAACATCAATGAGATATTATATGCTGAGAGGAAGACAATAGGGATCTACCACCACAAGTAAGAACTAGGGAAATGGAACTAGGTTTCCACATCACACAAAAGTTTTTTCCACAAATACCAAAATTCTTCACTACAGCTATCATAAATCCTGTGTGTATACACTACTGGCCATTAAAATTGCTACACCATTGGACAAATATATTATACTAGAACTCACATGTGATTCCATTTTCACGCAGTTTCGGTGCATGGATCTGACAAATCAGTACCCAGAACAACCACTTCTGGCCGTAATAACTGCCTTGATACACCTGGACATTGAGTCAAACAGAGCTTGGATGGCGTGTAAAGGTACAGCTGCCCAGACAGCTTCAACACGATACCACAGTTCATCAAGAGTAGTGATTGGCGTATTGTGACGAGCTATTTGCTCGGTCACAATTAATAAGACGTTGTCAATTGGTGAGAGATCTGGACAATGTGCTGGCCAGGGCAGCAGACGAACATTTCCTGTATCCAGAAAGGCCCGTACAGGACCTGCAACATGCGGTCGTGCATTATCCTACTGAAATGTAGGGTTTCGCAGGGATCGAATGAAGGGTAGAGCCACGGGTCGTAACACATCTGAAATGTAACGTCCACTGTTCAAAGTGCCGTCAATGCGAACAAGAGGTGACCGAGACGTGTAACCAATGGCACCACATACCATCACGCCTGGTGATACGCCAGTATGGAGATGACGAATACACGCTTCCCATGTGCGTTCACCGCGATATCACCAAACACGGATGCGACCATCATGATGCTGTACACAGAACCTGGATTCATCCGAAGAAATGACGTTTTGCCATTTGTGCACCCGGGTTCGTCGCTGAGTACACCATCGTAGGCGATCCTGTCTGTGATGCAGCGTCAAGGGTAAACGCACCCATGATCTCCGAGCTGATAGTTCATGCTGCTGCAAACGTCGTCGAACTGTTCGTGCAGATAGTTGTTGTCTTGCAAACGTCCCCATATGTTGACTTAGGGATCGAGACGTGGCTGCACGATCCGTTACAGATATGCGGATAAGATGCCTGTCATCTCGACTGCTAGTGATACGAGGCCGTTGGGATCCAGCACGGCGTTCCGTATTGCCCTCCTGAACCCACCGATTCCATATTCTGCTAACAGTCATTGGATCTCGAGAAACGCGAGCAGCAATGTCGCGATACGATAAACCGCAATGGCGATAGGCTACAACCCGACTTTTATCAAAGTCGGAAACGTGACTGTACGCATTTCTCCTCCTTACACGAGGCATCACAACAACGTTTCACCAGGCAACGCTGGTTAAATGCTGTTTGTGTATGAGAAATCGGTTGGAATATAAAAATTAAAAAGCTTTATAAACTGCCCTCGCGGTTATTGGATGTGTGAATGCTCTGAAAAGCTAATCATTTGCATATCACAGCATCTTCTTCCTGTCGGTTAAATTTCGCGTCTGTAGCACGTCATCTTCGTGGTGTGGCAATTTTAATGGCCTATAGTGTATGTGGAAACGACTGTTTTATTCTCTCTCAGAGATGATTATTAGCAGAATTAGGAAAGAGAGAAAGGTCATCCGCAATGTACTGGGCCAAAATAATCTTTTAAAGAACGAAATCTACATAAATAATCAAGCAAGAAGTATAGTCCAAAATAGAAAAGAAATTACGCACACAGTAATCAAATCAGAATTAAGTTTTGTGGACAAGTAAGAAAAGTGAATGGTTCCAAATGGACGAAACGCAACATCTTCGACTCGAAAACGAAAACAATTCCGCGAACGTCAAAAAAATCTTGAGGACATGTGCACAGCCTACTACTGGTAGATGTGCAAACCCAAGATATCTTTACGACAGTTGTAGTGACATTTCGGACATTCTGAGGTTAGAAACGAACAAATGATGCCAAATGGCAAGATGAACCCCAACAAAATAGGGTAAATGTACCTAAGTTTGTGACGTTGAGGATTGTAAATGGAAAAAAATGGTTCAAATGGCTCTGAGCACATGGGACTTAACAGCTGTGGTCATCAGTCCCAGAGAACTTAGAACTACTTAAACCTAACTAACCTAAGGACATCACACATATCCATGCCCGAGGCAGAATTCGAACCTGCGACCGTAGCAGTAACGCGGTTCCGGACTGCGCGCCTAGAACCGCGAGACCACCGCGGCCGGCGTAAATGGAAAAGCAAAACAAACATTCAGTCTAGAAATTTTATATTTTGCTTGTAAAAGACCGATACACCACTCTGCTAACCTATGGTAAACAACAGCTGAGAATTAAAAAGCTGTTGAATTTATAAAATGTAGTAAACGAAGTGGGCGTGCTACCTGACTTCGTTGTAGCATATGTAATTCTGTGATACTATATACTTAACTTCATGATGATATGCTTAATTCCGTGATAATTTTATTTTGCTCTGTTAAAGTTCACTTAACGCACTTTTAATTCATTCCAGCATCAGTTTCGCTGTCACTAACATTTGCACAAATATTACACATAAATACCGAAGCACCAGGTAACTCGATGAACTGACACGTTGCATGGAATCCTCGCAGACGAAGACAACACTGAATCCAAGCAGTTTTATTCTTTACATAGCTGTAGCTCTCTTTACAAGTGGCACAGATGTCATAATTTTTTTTTGGTTCTTTGACTTCTGTTTTACGTTAGGCACTGATTTCACTGCGCTAGAATGGTTAGTGGATTATTGGGTTCACATTCAGCCCGAACCACATTTCTTGCATTTGCATTATAAATTTAACTAACTTAACTTCCAGTTCACTCGTAAGGACAAACAGCCTTCCCATTTTGCCAGCGGTCATATTGTCTTTGTCGCAATCACTGCGGTCTACATAGTCTGTTTAACTACTCCATGGAATTTATAAATGTATAGCAGCTCGTATATCGACCAATTTTCTTGCGAAACCTTCTGAAGTGCTCCTCGAAGGCCATCAGTTGAACAGGAGTACCTTATCTTGTTCACATAACCCATTTTGGCTTATTCTTCTTCCTCGCACATTTTCTTGGAGATGGAGCCATTGTTTCTGAAATGGACACAAACATTAAAAATTGTTGCCGTTTCCCTAAGAAAATGATTCAGTAATGAGGTCTTTAAATCCAGCTATGATGATTGTGGATATAAGTATGTTCCATTGCACGTAAGTGTCTAATTACTTGAACAACTTACGTTAATGAAACTATTACAGGACGAGCTCAGCAAACGACGTATTTACCTTCATACAACAAACAATAAACTACCTGTTTCGTACGCAGCGTTCATTGTTGCCCAGAATGTCTTTCCCGTGTGAAGAGATTCCTGCCATTTGTTGAGGATGGTTGGAACAGTGTGTAGAAGGCTCACCTTACTTACGGACAAAGAACGTATCTGCTATCATGAAATAAGTTGTGTCACGAAGTTAGTCAATACATTGGTGAAAAACATGTGGGTTAAATGAAAGAAGGAAAACAACTGTTTTATAAGCTTCTGGTTGTGCTCACATGGAGCACTAACAAAATAAATGGAATAATAATAATAATAATAATAATAGTACTACCAATAATCATGCTTAGTATAAAACTGAAAGAAGGTGGTCCAGTAGTAGTAGCTACACAAATACAGAGGGGTCGAAAAAAATGTATACCCTGTTTAAAAGTCCATAACTTGCAAACTAATTGACGGAGTTGTCTCATATTTGGTAGTGTAATAGTTTGTAGTTCCGGCAACCGCCACACAAGCGTTGTATTGCGTTGTTTTGTTTTGTCAGATGACAGCCGCCAGATAGTCAATTGTTCTTAGTTGCACCTAGTTACTCGAGTAAACATGGCTGGCGCAAGGCTTACATTCGATGAAAGGAAGTCAGTTTTGAAGCGGCATTTTAAGTACGAAAATGAGGTTCAACGGGAATGGCGAAATGAGTATCAAACAGACCCACCGACACGCTTAACGATTCGTCGCATTCGAGACAAATTTGAAGCCGAAGGCTGTGTTAAAGATGTACACAAACAACGATCTGGACGATCTGTAACAGTAGCAAGTCCAGCTAACTCCCGTCGTGTGTTACAACGGTTCACTCGCTCACCACAGAAGTCTGTGAGATAGTGTGCTCGTGAAACTGGAGTGAGTCGCTTAAGTGTTCGGCGTATTTTGAAGACAGCAAAGTGGAAGTGCTACATCCCACGATTTCTACACGCAATGAACGAGGACGACCCAGATCGTAGAATGGAGTACTGCGAATGGTTTACTAACGTGGTGTGCAACGATGAAGAGTTTGCAGAGATGATTGTGTGGTCTGATGAGGCACAGTTCAATCTCAATGGTACCATAAATCGCCACAATTACCGGAGCTTGATTGGGCCATTCTTCTTTGACGGCACAGTTACTGGTGAGGTGTACCTTCAGAAGCTTCAGACATCCATTTTACCTGCCACCCGAGACTTGTATGGAGACGAAAGAGTTTACTTTCAACAAGATGGTGCCCCAGCCCACTACCGAAATCGTGTTAGGGTGTATCTCGACGAAAATCCACCAGGAAGATGGATAGGCCGTAGAGGTGCTGTGGAGTACCAACCACGTTCCCCAGACCTAACTCCTCTGGACTTTTACCTGTGGGGAACACTAAAGAACGTCGTTTATCGACAAAAGTCACGCACATTGGATGAACTTCGAGAATCCATAATACATTCATGAGAAAATATCCAACTGAACACGTTGCAGTCCGTAGTTCGTGCTACAGTTCGGCGGCATCGTATGTGTGTGGATGTTAATGGTGACCATTACAATCACCTACAGTGATAACTTTAAGTTGGACCTTAAGAAACACTTTCACCAAAAATGAGACAATTCCGTCAATTAGTTTGCCAAGTCTGTCTGTTATGGACTTTTAAGCAGTGGACACATTTTTTAGACCCCCTGTATAACGACACTCAAAATGATTTGAGACAGCCTCAGGTGAAGGATAAGTGACTGGGCTACTAGCTACATTTGTTTATCCACTAAAGTATTCTGTGCCTGTTCTTAATTATAAAAAAGTAGATTGTAAAAATAAATATACTCGTTGTTGGTCTGCACCAGTAATATGGCAAACATGGACTCAAGTCCGAGATTCCCCGAGAACAGCCAAAATGTCTTATTGGCTTTTCGATGATGAGACACCGCACACAGCTTTACAACTAGCAGATGATCGACGCGTTAGACACATTAATATGGTGAAAACAGGCATCTAATTGCAGTGTCATGTCTTTGGGGCACTCGTCCACATAGCAGCAAAATGGATAACTTTATTGTTCAAGGCATTATGAGGACCTCGATGAATGTGTTTAGCGCGGTCTGTAAGTCAATATAAGTGAGTGAAATGGTGATGTCATACTCTTGCTCCACCCCTTCTCTTAACAAATGCTGTATACTGTCACTCAAATGATCACATCGTGGCACGGAGGGAGAAAAAGAACTCCGTAAACTGAGGTACGCGACGGCACGCTTGTCGACAGACATGACGTTCGGCACGGGCAAACTCGGCGTGGGGAGACGTGGCCTGTACAGCTGCGTGGGCGTCGGCATCTGCAACCGCGCCGCCTGCTGGTGCCACACCAGGGCCGGCCGCGAAGAGCCGGGGGCGGCGGACGCGGCGCGCAGCGCTGGCCACCGCCAGGGCCAGGGCGCGCCCACCACCACGGCGGCGCCGTCTTCAGGTAGGAAGCCTGCGCTGCAGCCACTGTGCACTCTCATCGCACTCGAGTATTTCCGACTTTCTAAAACATGTTTAAAGTGTAAATTCAACGTTATGTACAAATATTACACATGAACTTGGACGTAAATTTCATCAGCTTACCAATGCTGCTCTTGGTTTTTATGTAGCTTAACTGGTTTATCAGGAATAGTATTTTTGCTTATATGGACGATATTATGAGTCGTTATACCATTAATAAATACACTGCTGGCCATTAAAATTGCTACACCAAGAAGAAATGCAGATGATAAACGGGTATTCATTGGACAAACATGTTGTACTAGAAGTGACATGTGATTACATTTTCACGCAGTTTGGGTGCATAGATACTGAGAAATCAGTATCCAGAACAACCACCTCTGGCAGAATAACGGCTTTGATGCACCTGGGCATTGAGTCAAACAGAGCTTGGATGGCGTGTACAGGTACAGTTGCCCATGCAGCTTCAACACGATACCACAGTTCAAGAGTAGTGACTGGCGTATTGTGACGAGCCAGTTGCTCGGCCACCATTGACGAGACGTTTTCAGTTGGTGAGAGATCTGGAGAATGTGCTGGCCAGGGCAGCAGTCGATCATTTTCTGTATCCAGAAAGGCCCGTACAGGACCTGCAACATGCGCTCGAGCATTATCCTGCTGAAATGTAGAGTTTCGCAGGGATCGAACGAAGGGTAGAGCCACGGGTCGTAACACATCTGAAATGTAACGTCCACTGTTCAAAGTGCCGTCAATGCGAACAAGAGGTGACCGAGACGTGTAACCAATGGCACCCCATACCACCACGCCGGGTGATACGCCAGTATGACAATTACGAATATACGCTTCCAATGTGCATTCACCGCGATGTCATCAAACACGGATGCGACCATCATGATGCTGTAAACAGAACCTGGATTCATCCGAAAAAACCACGTTTTGCCATTCGTGCACCCAGATTCGTCGTTGAGTACACCATCACAGGCGATCATGTCTGTGTCGCAGCGTCAAAGGTAACCGCACCCATGGTCACTGAGCTGATAGTCCATGCTGCTGCAAACGTCGTCGAACTGTTCGTGCAGATAGTTATTGTCTTGCAAACGTCCCCAAACGTTGACTAAGGGATCGAGACGTGGCTGCACGATCCGTTACAGCCATGCGGATAAGATGCCTGTCATCTCGACTGCTAGTAATACGAGGCCGTTGGGATCCAGCACGGCGTTCCGTATTACCGTCCTGAACCCACCGATTCCATATTCTGCTAACAGTCATTGGATCTCGAGTAACGCGAGCAGCAATGTCGCGATACGATAAACCGCAATGGCGATAGTCTACAATCCGACCTTTATCAAAGTCGGAAACGTGACGGTACGCATGTCTTCTCCTTACACGAGGCATCACAACAACGTTTCACCAGGCAACGCCGGTCAACTGCTGTTTGTGTATGAGAAATCGGTTGGAAACGTTCCTCATGTCAGCAAGTTGCAGGTGTCGCCACCGGCGCCAACCTTGTGTGAATGCTCTGGAAAGCTAATCATTTGCATATCACAGCATCTTCTTCCTGTCTGTCTATTTTCGCGTTGTGGCGCGTCATCTTGGTGGTGTAGCAATTTTAATGGCGAGTAGTGTATTAAACAATTAAACTCCATCACAGTCATAGTCTCTAATTACCTCTATTTACTAATGCTGCCACTACTTACACTGTTCCATTTTTATTTGCCAGAAAATTCACTTTTACGTGGGTGGGATATACATTCCGGCCTGTGGTTTGCAATACGAAATGTTTACATAAAATCCATTAGAACAGTTCGACAGTGCCCACCCAGCCCTATGTATTGATACTAAATCACTGTAAATCACTTAAGGCGTTAGTGAGTTTTGTAGATCATTTTACACTCAAAACATTTAACGTATAATAGCTGGTACGTTAAATCTTGGAGCGAGGGCACATCTTCACTCTCGCATCCCTCTAATTTTTGTCTTCAAAACCGTGTGGCTGGCTTTTCTATCACTGGTTTGACTCAGCGTTTATTTAGAGTTTAGATTTTTCTGTATATTTTCTTTATTCAGTTGATTTGATCATGGCGGCTACCCTCACTGCTCAATTGAAATGGTCGGGTTTTCTCCACCACGTGTTCATAGTGTCAGGCTAGCTGACCCGTAGTCAGGATTTCTCATACTTTGGGCTCCACCAGCCATCGCCTAATATGGCCCTGTCAAACTACGCTCTCCTGGCTGTCAGAACAACTGCTGACTCATCTCCCAGTGTTGAAACAGTAAGCACATGCACAACCACGTCTGATGGTAAAATTCTTCATAGGCATTTTCAGGATGTACCGTGTCAGGATGTGCATGTAGATGTACATGTAGATCAGGCGAGACAATCTCATATGCAAATCATGCAATTTTAAAATCATATCAAATTTGCCCTTGCAATCCACACTGAGCCTTCCAAACTGGGTGTTCCGAATGGTTCAAATGGCTCTAAGCACTATGGGACTTAACATCTGAGGTTATCAGTCCCCTAGGCTTAGAACTACTTAAACCTAAGGACATCACACACGTCCATGTCCGAGGCAGGATTCGAACCTGCGACCGTAGTAGCAGCGCGGTTCCGGAGTGAAACGTCTAGAACCGCTCGGTCACAGCGGCCGGCAGGTGTTCCGACACTCTAGGGTTTCGAGTCGTAGCATCAAGGGTGTCGCGGGAGCAGTGCATTCAGAAAGCAAAACAAACGACAAACTTGTGATTAAATAATACAAAACATCCTCCTCTTTGTTCAATGTAACAATCATCAAAAGTCGTGCTCATTGATGAGTGTCATGGTCCCATGAACTAAGCATCTGCTGAAGAGGAAGACCTGAGATCTTCGTGATGTGACCTATCCACCTGCTCGCTACTTGGTCTCTTGCACTCGATGTTCTTTCCATGATTATTTTCTCTAGCTTTTCTCCATCTCTTCTCACAATATGGCCAAAGAAATGGAGATTTTTTTGGTTAACATGAAGAGAAAGACGCCCAGAGATACTAAGATGATGAATAATTTGGTCTTTTTTCGGTCCATTTTGTGCGCAACATTCTGCGCTAGCACCAAAGTTCAAATGCATCAATATGATGCTTGTCTCTCGCCTGAAGGATCCATGTATCGCAGCTGTAAAAGAAGATGAAAAACATGTGTCTTTTAAGAAGCTAGGTCTCTGTGTTGTTCGTTACCGCTCTGTTTATCCAGATATTTTATGAAATTTTTCTCAGCCACTCGTTATAGCATGATACATCTTCTTATCTCATCTTGACAGGCTTCCGTGCCGCCGATAGATCACCAAAGTTAGGTGAAAGAATGCACGACTTCCATTTCCTTTAACCGAACTGTGCTCCTCAATCTTTTATCTTGAGTTTGGACTTCATGAGACTGACACCTGATCCATACTATAGACTAATGTCCTTTACTTTTGTTAGTAGCTCAGAAAGTTGATATGCATACCCATAGATCATGCATTAAACGAGCGATCGCTATGTTGCATTCCAATGCTTATGAACTTCAACTTGCTGTAGACGAGTAATTGGAAGAAGTGAAGAACAATCACACTCTAGAACTTAAGTGGGAAGAATCATATGTACGTAGCTTCTGGATTTCTATTCAGAAAGATTATTCTCACTTACGTAAAAGAGCAGTTATCGCTTTTCTGCAGGTTTCTGCAACATAGTCGTGTGAAAATGCATTTTCTTGTATGACCAATATAAAAACAGATAAACACGGGAGTTTGAGAAAGATAGATGAGGGTATGCATGTGAATTTGTCCATCATCCGGGCTAATATAACCACATTCATAATGCTCATCAACCTCACATGAGTTATTGAATTCATAATAGCACTAGAAAATCTTGTATCTCAGAAGATATGTTTAATGTAGCATTATATTGTACTTAAAAAATAAATACAGAAACTAATATTTCTGCAGTAGGTTATCTGTTGCAACGGGATCTCTTTCATTAATATTAGCGAAAGAGTGTCTCGTGAAACTGTGTATATCAGAATGGTGTGTCCATGAGAAAAAGTTTGGCAATCTTTGGTCTATCTGTATTAGTACATTAGCAGAAGCTGATCATCTCAGAATATACTCCTTGACATAAAAAGTGAAGCATCAGAAGGGGAGGAGGAAACGCAATGAATTTCATTCGTTGGGAGGGTAGGTGATGCTACTGTAGCGATTAAAAGTCAAGTGAAATTAACTATAATTTGGAAGTATGAGTCTGTTTATCAGTATGACGTTGCACCTCCTCTAGTCTGGAGGCATGCACTCGTTGGAAAGGGTGTTGTAAACATGTTCTATCCTATCCTTTGGCAAGCTGGACCAAAACTTTTGTGTAACTGGTCCTTCATGTCCCGGATACTGACACTGGGGCGGAGTTGAAGTCCGAGCTGTCCTCACACATGTTCTATAGGGGATGGATGTGGGGATTTTACTGGTCGCGGGAGTATCTCAAAACCGTGCAGACAATTCATAGAGGCAGGTGTGACGTTTGGGAAAGCATTGTCCGGTTGAAAATAAGCGCCATGACACTGATGCATGGAAGGTAACACTTGAGGACGCAGCATTTTCATATTGTACCGCTATGACGTCATAATTTTCTCAATAACTACCAGCAGTGACGTGAAGTCATAACCGATGGCTTTCCACACCATGATCCCAAGAGTAATACTGCTGTGCTTCTCCAAAACATTGGGAGAATTGGATTTCTCCTCATGCCGCTACCGTATTCACTTACGATGGCCATCCTGGATAGTGCAGAACCACCCCCATCATTCAAGACAATACGACACCATTCATCAGCGGTCCATGCATCCCATTCACGGCACTACATCGGACGTAGACGTTTATGTTGCGTGTTAACGGTACCCCATGGGAGAAACGGTATTTTCTAGCCGGGCTGCTGCAAGCCAGGAACAATGGAACAGATGACATAATGTTGGAAGGGAATCCATTACTTGTTCTCGGACGGCATGCGCAGATGTGTAGGGGTTACGATGTGCTTGGTGCACAATCCGGTGGTTAGACGTGGTCGACTGGAATCTTAACGCTGAGTATACCTACCCTCACGTTCTCATGCAGTCTCAGACAACTGGCACATCTGAATGCCCCATAAATTTTGATACTGCACGATTGGGCCAGCTGGCGAAATGAAAATCCATGATGAGGCTCATTTCAAACTCTGTCAAGCATTGATAACGCTATCTCACAAGAGTATGCGGTATCTCCGTTCACAGTTCACCTCTCCTTTCCTATGTAATCTTTCCTTTACTTGCTGTTCCTGTCAATTTAACGCTCATAGTATTCGCACCCGTTCTGCCAAAGCGGCAACAGTCTCACCCGTAGTAGCGGAAAGTGTGTCTAGCTTTTTACGTAACTTACTGCTGTCGTTTACAACAACAAAACAAAAAGGGAAATGGAAAAAAATGTACCTCAACACACCAACACTGACTACATACTAATATTTCCAGCGTATCGCTGCTCAACGCGATTCAGAACAATCCTGTACCGTATGTCCAAACTTCCAACAAGTGTCGTGAGTGAGTGGCACAGCCTGGTACATGGTAGCTCATGCCCAGAAAGTTTACAAAATTTACACTGAACTGGCAGCAGACATGTTTCTCTAACTTGCCTTTAAACAATGACAATACAACAGGCTCACTCACCACAGTACATTCTGCAGGTACTGCTATACGGCGCTGTAGACGTAGCTCCACTACCACCGAAGAGTTGAGGTGACAACTGCTCTGACACCAACATTACGTGTCAGAGCCACTTCTTGACACCAACGTTACAACTCGGCCCTGCGGTTATCATTAAGTCGTCTAAAACCGGTGGTCCAGTGGAGGCCTGGAGGCGTCAGTGAGTTAGCCTCGTCTGTAAATACATTTACTGTCAAACAGAGTTTACAAAGGTTTTAGGTTCTTCGGAACGGCGGCGCAGCTGGGAACAGGCGCGTGTGCCGCAAAGGAATGCTGACGCCTCGCCAGCGCGGTGAGACATTGCTACCAAAGGTCAGTGCCTCACTGGCATCTAGAGCAGGCGTCAGCATCGGGCGAAGCAGTCGCGGTCCGCTTGACATGATCCGATGACCGCTGTCCGGCTCGCACTCAGCGTTCTCAATGACCACCCCGTCTTGTGCTCAGGTGGTGTCTGCTGGCAGTGGTCCAAGATGCCTGTAGTTGTGCAGAGAGGTCATAGTGATCCACCATGGACCGATCGAGACCGCAGCAGATGTTCACAAGTCGTCCACGAGGTTGCGTGGACGCTCCTTACCTGGACTGTGCGAAAGAGGCAGTTTGTAAATCATTCGCGATAACCCAGCGGAGGAGGAGAGCTGGCTGCTCAACAGTATTCTCCTCCGTGATGAGCCAGCAGGCAGCAAAGGCAGACCCTTGCTTTGGTAAACATCAAGTTTGGCTGCCCCGTGCTGAAGTCAGCGAACAGGCAGCAGGCTGGCCATCATTCATCAGCTCACCATGGTTTGACTGAAACTCATTAGACAGTCATTCTCCCTGATCCTTCGTAACACGTACGGAATGGCAGCACGTCAGAATGCTCTTGTCCTTCGAAAGCTGCGTTATTTATGTGCTGAGCCTCAACCTTTGACGCAGTGACTCTGAGTACATGACTGTATTAGTCCCCTTTTATCGGACCTGTCAGCGCTCCTTGCCTCGCTGTGGTAACTTTTAGTATGGTTCTAGGCCGTCGAGCTAGGCTTTCCTGTCGATTTTTGACTTTGTAGCGGGGCTCGGCTGCATAATTACACAGTGTTATCTCACAGTGCCTTGCTAACTAGTACAGTGGTGGTTAATTTCTGTCTGCCCAAGTCCCGTTGCATTGGCTGTACGCCATATTGACATAAAAACTGACACATTGGGTCAGCTCAATCTTTGCAATTACGAGCTCGCCTGATGGAACTTGAATTAAATTTTTCAGCTTGCCCAATAAATTTTTTCTGCTGTGCGACGTATTTAATAGAGGTGACTGTATAAAGCAGTACACTAGTAATGCTGTATGATAAAAGTACGAGATTTTTTTCCTATTCATATTCATTAACTCACATTTTTCTACATTTAGAGCAAACTGCCATTTATGACACTAACTATAAATATTGTCAAAGCTATCTTGTATCCTCCTACAGTCTCTGAGCGACGACACCTTGCCATACACCACAGCACCATCAGAAAAGGGCCGCAGATTGCTGTTCAGGCTGTCCGTCAGATGTTATAGCACCTAACCTGTAAGACTGCGCCGTTAATAATAATAACACATCCTATCAGGCTTTGTGCCATCTGTCGTCATACAGCGCCACACCTTCCTCACAGCTTGGAGTGGCAAGTATTCCGTCGGGAAAAATACCGTAGTTGTTTTTTTCATCTGTCTCCCACATACGGCCTCAATCCCTGCAATTTACTATTAGCTGAAATTTCCATTAAATCAATGTCTGAGCGTGATATTTCTGAGGGTCACATATTTTCCCGAAGTAATAAGAAAATTTATGCAATTAAGTTTTAAAGGGTACAATTTAAATGTGTCGCTTCCTGCCCTTCTTGAGCAGTGATGGAGGTCCCTCCGGACAGCGTCAGGTAGCCATGGTAATCTAACTAGAATGTGTATACGGGCAACACTGCACAGCCACGTGGCTAATGCTGGTAAAAATCCGAAACTGAATGAAGATTTTGTACAGTCTTTACTAAATACCAATGGCTGGAAACTCGAAATAAAAAGCGGGCATGGGTCGCTGGTTGCAGAGTCCCCGGTGGCGCTGGTGTCTGCGTCCGGCGGCCGCGCCAGCTGCGGCGCCGTCTGCGTGATGGCCGTCGTGGCGGGCAGCGCCCTGCTGCTGTCCGCCGCCGTCGCCACCCTCTACTGGAGGTACAGGTCAGTGCAGAGCCCGGCTCTCAGCCACGCTCAGCTTTCGTTACGACTTCCTTACAACTGTGTGTGTCAGTGGTGCTGGGTGGTTATAATTAAAGTGCAGCTACTGAAGGAGGTCCAGTGTGGATTGTAATTATCGTGCGGCAACGAAACTTGTTAGATACTCTAAGGCGTTAATGTGGAAGTGACTTACTATGGAAAAAAATTAGTTCCAATTTTGGCCACCGTGTGCGCTACAGGAGATAAGATGGCCTGGACAAGGTATGGACGGGGAGAAAAACTGCACGATCATTCACAGCGGAAACAAGCGTGGTCACCACATATATGGGACTGGATTTCCGCTTCATAATAAAATAATGGCCAGTGTGATGACACTAGAAAATGTCAGTGAAGGAATATGCTACATCAGAATCAAAGGCAAATATAGAAATACCTTATTAATAAGTGCCCATGCCCCAACTGAGGATAAGGAGGAACACATAAAAGACGAATTGTATGACACCTTAGACCAGGTGTATTCCAGATTACCACAGTGTAACATCAAAATTTTTCTGGAAGACTTAAATGGCAAAATAGGACAAGAACAGCAATGGAACCATATATAGGCATGTTCACCCTTCACACTTAATCAAATGATAAAGGTATAAGGCTTATCAACTTCGCCACAGCTAGAAACATGAAAATAGCGAGTACTGTACATCGTTCCCCCATACAGACGTATATAAAGTAACATGAATCTTACCGGATGGATTAACTGGAACCAAAAAGACAATGTTGTGATAGAGAAAAAACATAAAAGGGCAATAACAGATGTTAGGACAATGAGAGGGGCTGAGATAGGACCGGACCATTCTCTTGTGCTAATGCAGGTGAAACAATCATTACCAAAACAACCAAGTAAGAAGAACAGTGGTAAAAGAACCCAAAGAGTAGATGTGAGTAAGCTAAAAGAGGAGAAGGTGAATTAATAGTTTAAGATTACGCTTAAAAATAGATTCGCTGAATTAAAGAATGACTGCTCACCAGTGTGGGATCCGTACCACGTAGGGCTGATAAAAGAGATAGAGAAGATCCAACGGAGAGCAGTGCGCTTCGTTTCAGGATCATTTAGTAACAGCGAAAGCATTACGGAGATGACAGATAAACTCCAGTGGAAGACTCTGCAGGAGAGACGCTCAGTAGCTCGGTACGGGCTTTTGTTGAAGTTTCGAGAACATACCTTCACCGAGGAGTCAAGCAGTATATTGCTCCCTCCTACGTATATCTCGCGAAGAGACCATGAGGATAAAATCAGAGAGATTAGAGCCCACACAGAGGCATACCGACAATCCTTCTTTCCACGAACAATACGAGACTTGAATAGAAGGGAGAACCGATGAGGTACTCAAGGTACCCTCCGCCACACAACGTCAGGTGGCTTGCGGAGTGTGGATGTAGATGTAGATGTAATAAAGGCTGTGATAGATGGAGAAGCTGAAGGAAAAAGACCACTGGGATGGCCGAGAATGAGATGGAAGGATAATACCATGGGAGACATGCAGATACTGGATCTGGGTGGAAGGATAACACCATGGGAGACATGCAGATATTGGGTCTGGGAGATGAAGATGCAGATGACAGGAAAGTGTGGAAGGCTGGATTGTGCGAGGCCAAGGACCGGCTGCGGTTTTTGTGGCCAGTATAAGTAAGTAAGTAAGGGTGCAAATCTCTCCACTGCTCATACTGAACAAATTGTGGAACCAGCGGTTAATAATAAATTCGACATTACTCCTTTCTCACTTCTTTCATCATTTCTGCCCACGTCCCATTCCTAATCCATTACGTATGGAAACCTCTGTCTTTCTTGTATTCACAGCGCCAGATTTGCGCCTGGTGGTCAAAATTGGAACTTATTTTTCCAGCGTAACTTGGTTCCGCTTTAACGCAATACAATATATACCTAGTTTCACTGCTGTACGTTAATTACAGCCCACACTGGGCCTCTGGGAGTAGCTATACTTTAATTATTTATAACCTCCGGTAGGACATACCGGCCATAACAACAGCCCACATAACAATATCTCTTTGTAAAATGTTTCAGTAGAAACATACTGTACACAAAAAACCGTAACTTAGAAAAAGGTTTCATAAAAATCAGCAGCGAACAAATTAATTAGAAATTTTGAACAATGTTTACAGTATCAGAGTTTTATTGAATAAATCAGGTGGATAGCTATACGCAAGGGGTGGACAGAAATGTGGAGACAACAAAAACACAACACTTTACTATCCACAATACCGTGTAGGAAAACAGTTGGCCTTCAAACCAGATTGCAGTCGCGTCGGAATGAATAAATTCTGTCTCTGTGTGCATCCCGCAAAATAGTGGCAAGTTCAGGGAACGATGATGGAGCCGGATACCGACGATGCACCCTTCTCTCCAAAGCAGGCCGCATAGGCTCAAAAACATTTAGATCTGGTGACTGTGGTGGCTGAGGGAGATGCGATAAATCATCCTCGTGCTTACAAAACCAGTTATAGACGATGCAAGTTGTGTGAACAGGATTTGTGTCATTTTTGGATCGCAGTATCAGCATTGAGGAACAAACATCTTACTGCGTGATGGACCTGATTATCCAAAATGGTCACACAATCATTGGCACTAATGCGACATCGCAGAGTATTCATTGAGTTCACGGAATACAACGATATGACTGCTCAAATTATCGCCGAACCGCCACCATGTTTCAGTCTTGGGACGTAAAGTGGCCCAATCAAATGACTTCCTTCCATTGCTCAATAGTCCAGGTTTCACGGCATCGGCAGCACACTTTTCTGTTACGAGCATTTGCATTACTGACGAGTGGTATTGGAATTCCAGCTCACCCTGGAATTTCTTGCTTCTGCAGCTCCCTTCGTGTTATTTTGCAGCTGGCAGGGTTTGCCAGTGCGACATCCACTTCTGGAGTGACTTTTGCAGCTGCCGTCTTATTACTTTTCACCACGATCCTTTTCACTGACCGTCCGCCTCGATCACACAACACACACTTGCATCCACGTATGATTCTTTTCCGGTTTCCCTCTATGCAGTATAAATCTTAGATACGGTGCCTACTAAAACACCAAACACTTCGGCTCCGTTGGTTACGGAAGCACCCACCAATTCGTCGTGTCTGATTTCACTTAGCTCCGACATAGTGAGCTCACAACTACTCAGAACACTGTTCTGAACACGACTGAAACTTGCATCGTATTGAGGAGATTCCATAGGCGCCTTTCGTGGCCAAATACAACAGCGCAAACTGCAGGCTGAACTTTCTCATTTTGAGAGAACTGAAGGGCGAGTTGTTTAATTGTTAAAAACCACTCAACAGCCGAGGCGGCATAAAATAGTTCTTTATTTAAGATGACTGGTTTCAACGTTTCAACAGACTATGCTGTCATCTTCAGATCTTAAAATCTTTTCATTGTAAAACTTGTTCATTTTACGCTGATCTCTTGTGCGTGAAGTCAGCTTAAAATGGAAGTGTTTTACAGCGAAAAGATTTTAAGACCTGAAGATGACAACATAGTCTGTTGAAAGCGGCTGTCTTAAACAAAGAAATATTTTATGCGATCTTGGCTGTTGTATGGTTTTTAGCAACCTGCAAGCTTTATTTATGTTCAAGCATGCATTTCTCACAGTTCTTCCACGTTTTTGTCGAACCCCAGTAGTACAACCGTGCGGTAAGGATATCTTGAAGAAGCTTCAGTTATACATAAACACAGAACCGCTAGTAAACACTGACAGGCACTGATACTAGCCGTAGGGCATAACTGATTTATGAATGCTTGTACAGCGAAGTTTTTTGATTAGGTTATCTGTACTCTTCATCAATGTAATTAAAATAGCCATCATGTCGGGGAAAACAAGACAGAGAGAGCACTCCTATCGCCACGGCGAAAGGAAGGGTTCAGAGTGTCACATGACTGGAAGGTCGTAAAAACCTGTGTTGTCCAATGGCGTTACCGTCGAGCGGTAGCTGAGCAGTATTGGAGTCCATAATGTGCTGTGCCGGACGAAAATACACTCGCCGGTGCAACTGTGGGGTCTTCTGTTTGCTCTGTGAGGATATTGAGCGGGACTATAACACATGAAATAACAGCTCACTTTACTACAATATAAATATGGAGATTCACTTAATTTGGTAAAATCCATTTCCACAGCAAAGTTCTGAATATTTATAATTGGCCCTGAATGTTAAAATATCACTTGATACAGACAACTTTACAAGACTCTTCAGTTGAAGACAATGTTCCCATTAAGTTCTGCTTCAGACAGTAAATACACTGGCGGTCTATCTAATGCTGTCGTCTTGATCGGTGAGTGCGAACTAGGGCGACCGAGCGTTCCTCTGTTCAGCTGTATCGACTGCGGCGGCGTAGTGAAGCTCTGGGAGGCGTGGCTACGAGGGCGTTTCTCATTTGTCGGCGCGTCACGCAGCGACTATCGTTTCCTGTGGTTTCGTTGCGAGGTGCCAACCTTGCTTTAGCACCACTTTCTTCATTCGACACCACATAATGGGGATTAGATATTGAGCGAACGACGTATGTGGCGCTCTGGGTGTTTCACACGAAGGTCTATGAAGGTACCATGTACCAGTATTTAGGGATGCAGATGCCACCTGTCGACTGCTGTGAGCACCATGATAATAATATTGAACGCTGCCAATTACTACCGATGGTAAAAGCGGATTGGTAAGCCTCATAGTAGGAAATCGTTCTACAAAATAGTGCTGGACAATAACAGCCTCTGAGTGGCCACATGTTCCAGTATCACCTCCTTGCTATGAGGCATATAAGTCATGACCCTACATGTGATCCTCTCGTCACAGCATAGCTCAGGCTAGAGAAATTAGCAATGGCTGCTCGAAGCAAGAGGAAAACGTTGCCAAATCAATTGAGACGCAGTGCATGTTGGTGCGTGCCAGGGCAGTGTAAGAGGACATCATGAGCAACATGCTGCACTGCTTTGCACTTGCCACGAGAGTACCATTCAGGAATATGGTGGACGTATTCTATATGGTATGAAATAGCAGCGATAGTGGAACCGAACAGCCGATCACGTGCGTACGTTTTTCTTGTACAGCATCCTGCACACGACCTTGATCTTCAACAAGACAATGAACCACCCTCATCACTGATAAAATATGTCAGAACCGATTTGAAACCGCTCCGACGACATAAAGGCACGTGTTTGCCCCCACACACACCCTCACAGGGCTGCTGGGATGCCCTCTAGTGTCAAGTGCCCTTCTCGATCCCAGTTTCCTGTCAAACATCTTGGGCAGGTGGCATCAGTTGAGCAGTTACGGGCCAGTGTGGCTCCCAATGTTTCGATGATTGATAAAGCCATCATGAAGGAAGGAGACCAGATGTTTTCACGCAGAAAAATGTAGAACGCCCACAAAAGGAGCCAAATCGGTCTTAATGGACGGTAGTATCAACATGGATCTCAAGCCCTAATCAATCGGATTCAATCGAAATATTTTTATTTTATTATAATTTATCAATTTATTTATAAGCCACTAGCAAGATTAGTGCCATCACATCCTCTCTTACATCTAATATGGCACTTTATTTTACATAATGTTCACGCAACAACATAGATGTTATATAAATATTGGTATTTAATATCGGATACATCATTAACTAGCTCGCCCGGTTAGCGTTAAAACGTCCCTTCCGCGGTTTGATCAGGCGAACCCGAATCGGTGGATTAACGACGAGGATCTATGTGTCGGTCAGTCTGGTTGCGATTTTGCAGACGGTTTACCACAGCCGAATAGTTGAATTCTGGGGCTCCCACATCGCTCCTCATTTACACGATTCGCAGATACTTGGAAAACTTCCGCACACACTTTCACGTGGTATAACGCTAGACACAGAAAAAAGAGGAATAACAAAACAAACTGTAACATAAAAAGCGGAAAGGAGTAGTACCTATACCACAAAAATCAGAGCTTATAACGAAGGCAGACGACGGCTACGTAGACTTAAACAAAGGGCGCTGGCAATAATTAGCGTGACAGAAGGAATGAGATAGGACGAAAACTTAACAGAAAAACAAGCAATGAAGAGAGGAAAGGAAATGACGAGACTGAGGGTCGGGCGAGGCATGAGCTGTCCACGCTAGCGTAGCTGCTGCGCAACGGTAGGCGCAGCGGAAAGAGAACAAAACGGCGATCTGAGGATCGAGGCGTCGAGTCCTTATGCGAAAACGGTTTGTGTTCAATTTTTGTGTTACTTACAGAGGAAATAAACCGAAATGATGCTCAGTATTTTGTATTTATTAATATTTTCATAAAAGACATGAAAACACAAGGTAAAGGAAAATTTGTGATTCGAAACAAATTTCCAAGAAGAGAATATAAGGTTACACTAAAATTTTGTAAATAAAAGTAGGTATTTCTTTTATTTTACAATTGACGATTTACGCGTGCTGGGGAGGAGGATATTCATTGTTAAAAACAGGGGAAGGAGTATTTTTCTCGGCATCTTGCAGACGTTATAAATGCCGCACTTTTACAATTATCTATTTGTTTTAAAGTTTCTATAGAAAAACAAACTTGGTTTACATTCATAGAAGGCATCTAACCACGCGTAACGCATCATTTCGTCAAACAATGGAAAAGACAGCTAATGGTGTACAATGGAATGTATTTTGATGCAATCTCCTTGGGATGTGACTTGTTTTTCTCTCTCGATGATAGGTTTTAAAGATTTTTGATCAAGTTCTTTAACGGACGATAAAAATAGACGTCGCAGGGGAGCAGTAGTAGAGTGCATTTCGAGATAATCATTTTAATACTGCATGACAGCAATCTTTCATCTTGAAAAATCTCGTCCTGTAATTGTAGATTTGTTTGTCTTCCCCACGAGACAATTAACAGAAGAAATTTGTTCTGCACGTAGGGCTTCATCAGACGAGCCAAAAATTTTATATAAGGCTGTTGTAAGTTTCCCTGGTTTTGACGAAGTAAAGACGACGTTCCTATATTTGCCGTATACTTACCCACGGTGTTTTAAATCCGCTGTACAAAAGAACCAGTACAGCCATACACAGATTGTAGGCAATAATTTTGCAGAAAGGGCTATAGCCTATTGCGCTGCAGACGAGTAAGTTACCTTGTTAATTTTCGTTTTATTTGTAGTGTAACTACAAATAAAAAAGTGTAAAAAGTGAAAAAAGAAGAATATTTCGCATACGGACTCGACATCGCGACCCTCTGATTACCCCACGGATCTCGGATTACCGTCCCACTGCCGGGAATCAACGCTAACGCAAATGGCTGACGCCTCGCCAACCCACGCCATAAACGCAATTTTTTTTATTTTTATAAACGCTTGATGATATGGAGCTCCCACTTGCGTCACTTTCATTTCTGGCCAAGACCTGCGTGACCTGCATATGACATAAATTTGGATGAAATCTTTAATGGCGAGTAGGCGCTATCCCCGTATTAATCAAAATGCATGATTCAAATCACTGAGATTAAAAATTTGCGTTTTTGTTAATATACTGTGGTGATAATACATGTTGCATATTGCTTTATTGTCAAAATGGACATAATAGGAAAGATAGGTAATTTTTCTGTAAGGCATAATCATAAGAAAACAAAAATAATGAAGATAAACACATTTCCACTTGATAAACACAAACAAGGCCCTACAAAAGATGCCACTGCAAACGCTACAGAATTGTTTCACTGCCATCTTGCTTAACACATTCTTTTTGAACTAATTGGTCCTCCTCATAATTGGAGACACTTTTGAATGTGGTTAGGCATACTCCTTACCAAGTTGTCTAGGTTGACCTGTGGAATATTGTCCCATTCCTCCACAGCGACCGGTGATGCACTGTAAGGTCTCTGGTAGGATAGGAAGATTACAAACCGCTTGTTTTAACTTGATCCATACATTATCAACGCAACTGAGATCTGGAGAACATGGAAGCCATCCAACCGATTCTGTGCCCCACTAGGAAGGCGTTCACAAGACTGTCATGAGGGGGGGGGGGGGCGTGCATTGTCGTCCATAAGCGTTAATGCTGCTCCAATATGTTCACCAAATGGAGCCACAATCCGTGCAAGGATGTCGTCCCAGTACTTCACACCGGTCATCCTCCCTTGTAGTGGCGCAAGGGAGTGTCCTGCGGCTATGCATGATTCTGCTCCAAAACATAACTGAACCGCCTTGATAAGGTGGCGGTCTAAAAACAGTTAGGGAGTAAACTTTGTCCTCGTTTCTCTACCTAGGAAAGTCAGTGTTCCCAGGGCGGAGAATGATACGGATCTCGTCAGAAAAGCGCGTTGTGTGCCACTTTTGCCTAAACCACAAAGAGTGGTTTCGTGCCCATGCGACACGAGCCCCTCTTCGAACACTAATCAGATAAGGAGCCTTGAGAGGCATTTTGGGACGTAATCTCTGCTTATGGAGCCTATTTTGTGTAGTTTGTGTTGACATCTGCTCTCCTGTATCTGTTTGGAACTATTGTCGTAGAAGTGTGTCCTTGTGTTGAGGGTTCCTGCTTTCTGTTGCAGGCTTTCAGACTACTACGCACCCTCCGACTCTGAGTTGAAATATTAAAAGTTTTGGCTGGTTTCGTTGCCTAGGGGCTGGGATACGTAGTTGCTGCATTACAGGCCAAATACTGCTGAGTGTTCAGTATACGATAGGAATACACACATGAATCGAATGGTCGAAGGCTTCTATCACTCGGAAATTGCGAATTATGAATGTAACATATAAATTTATAAATGAAAGACTGCAATTAAATAAAATCTGCAGGTACTATCTTAACGACTTTAAATAATGAGTGCGATAGTAGAAGTACTTTTGAGAATTGGTATATTTCTGCAAAACTCTTACTGGTGTCGGTGGTCCAGCAATTAAATAAAACATCACTTGAATAACAGGGAAACAATAGATTCATACTGCACGTAATTAGTTATGAACAACAACATAGCTCGCGAGATATTCACTTCTAAACGCACACTACGTCTTCACTGTAGAAGCCACGGAAATCTCACAAGTGCGCAAGTTGGCACTCCGAAGTATTTCTATCTGCCGCGATCACGCGAACGGCTCCACACTCTCCGAGTCTCTGCCGCGACTCTGCGTCCGTCGCGTCCAGCACTTCCCGTGTCGTGTGCCATCTTCTTCAGAACTCCCTCTCCTCTTTCGAAACGACGCTCTTCCCCGCTTCCATCCAGTGTCCCCATTCACGAGCGCTGTGATTGGCTAAAGCGCTCGCGCCATGTCTTCAAGCTAACGCACCCACAAACATATTTAAGCACATACGAAATACTGGATCAACATTTAAATACTTGAAATTAAATAAATATTCCTACGGCTGGACCATAAACACGCTCTAACACACATTATTAAATACATAAACAATTAAATAAACATATATCAAAAGAAAAGAAGCAAAAGGTAGGCCAGCAGCCTAACGTCTCCGTGCTTTCTAAAACACAATAAATATTTAACCAATTTCTTCATGAATAGTATATATCAGATATAAACAAAGACATAGATGAATAAATATATTTATAAGCATGCTGCTACCGGTTTTTCGTGTAGCTGTGGAGTACTTATGGCCTGACGTGATCGATAGTAATCGGCCACGGTGATCTCCTATCCAATTTAGGTTTACACTAATAGCTTCCTAAAGACACGCCGATCAACGAAATTGGATGAAGTGTTTACATTTTGGAAATTCGTTGTTGGGTGTTACTTGTCTAATTTACAGGCAGATACTAAACTTTAAACTAATAAAGATATTGAATATCTGATTACACCATCGGAACCGTCGTGGAAATAATGGTAATCTACATGTTTCTTTTTGAGGTATCATGATTCATCTGGCTACTATTAATTTCTATACGAAGTGTGAAATGTTGGCATTAAGGTTTCACAAAGTCCGCCATCTTTGGCACTCCCGGCATAGACATCTCCTTCATCGACACAAGGCACCGTCCTCGTCACAGCGGAATTCCCAGCCACACTGCTGTACCATGCGCTGAGGCTACCCCTCTCGTCCGGCTAACGTATGGCACCACATGTTTGCTGCCGGGCCCCGGCTGCCCGAGAGGCCACCCCAACTCCGAACATATAATATTCCCAAAGCGCCACAACTCGTCCGTTACCTCACACTGAAATACGCAGACATGGGTCCCACACACCTGTTGTTTTTCTTCTGCGGCCACTTCTTTGACGATCCTTAGCTGATCCTGTCGCTAGAAACTTGTTCCATATTCTAGAGAAATCAATTTGATTCACAGCGACGTCTACCTCTTTCATTCCCCGCTCCATCAGAGTGAGTGTATGAAGCATCCGATTGTTGTCCGAACCATCCGGTAGCAACACAATACCTGTAATGACACACAGTGCAAGTAGTGCAATGTTTAAACGTGGCACGGTTGGCACAGACTACACAACTGCCCTCTCACGGTAGGAACATGGACTTGAATTACATTGCAAACCAACCAATGTATTGAGATCATCTTTTTGGGCCGCAACGTGCACTGTTAAAGTTTCGGCCATATACATCATTTATTTTTACCACTGTACAACAAGTAGCGGACGAGCTGCGGAAGATGCTACGAAGCGTTCTGACGCGGCGCACTGTGTGTGGTGTCGCAGGCTGTGCAGGCGCGCCCAATGCGAGCGGAAGCTGGCGGCGGCGGGCGCGGCGGCGGCCTCCGCCTCGGACTACGTGCAGCGCGCGCACTGCCTGCTGCCGCACGACGCCAGGCCGCCGGTGAGTACCCACCCACTGCTGGAGGCAGCTCCAGCCAACAGCAGCTGAAGCAGCAGCACCTCTGCTGAGGCGCACAACTTGCGTCTTCGTCTTTCACTTCTGCCGCGTGCGGAGAAATTTGGCAGAAACGTTTCAGGCCGTTTTTTTTTAAAATTATTTACGAGACCAGAATGAGATTTTCACTCTGCAGTGGAGTGTGCGCTGGTATGAAACTTCCTGGCACATTAAAACTGTGTGCCGGGCCGAGACTCGAACTCGGGACCTTAGCCTTTCGCGGGCAAGTGTTCTACCAGCTGAGCTACGCAAGCACGACTCACGACCAGTCAGTTTTAACCTGGCAGGAAGTTTCATATCAGCGCACACTCCGCTGCAGAGTGAAAATCTCATTCTGGAAACATCCCCCCGGCTGTGGCTAAGCCATGTCTCCGCAATATCCTTTCTTTCAGGAGTGATAGTTCTGCAATGTTCGCAGGAGAACTTCTGTAAAGTTTGGAAGGAAGGAGACGAGGTACTGGTAGAAGTAAAGCTGTAAGGACGACGCGTGAGTCGTGCTTGGGTACCTCAGTTGGTAGAGCACTTGCCGGCGAATGGCAAAGGTCGTGAGTTCGAGTCTCGGCCCGGCACGCAGTTTCAATTATTTACGAGTTTGCTACACTAAAAAGTAAAAGAAATTGTTTTTATGTTACCTGGTGTATGTGCGTCTTCGAAATGACCTTGGCCACGTTCCCGCGCAAACTCACTAGGTGACAGGGCTGTGCTTAGCAACACCCCGATTGGGTTCTTGGCTCATTAGTTACGGTGACACAATGGATGCTGATTGTAAGCTAAGAGTTCTGCGTTAAGCTCGGGAAAACCGCTAGTGAAACGTGGACAATGATTACGCAAGCATATGCAGGCGAGGCACTTTCAAGAAGTCGTGCTTTCGAGTAGCACAAAAGGATTCATCGAGGCAGAGATTCGCTGCAAGACTATCCCAGAGCTCGTCACCCATCTACAGCACATACCGATGCAAACGTGGAGCGTATAAGGCAGTTACTGAAAGAAGACCGTCATGTAATTGTGCGTGCGATACCGAAAGAACTTAATTTGAATACTGATGTGTGTCATAAGATTTTACGCGAAGATTCAGGGAAACGGAAACTAAATGCAAAACTCATCCCTCACACACTAATAGACGAACAGCAAGAGGAAATACGAAGAATTCCTGCGGAACTACTGGACAGAACCAGACGTGATACCTCATTTCTGTCGAAGATAATTGGTGGAGAAGAAAGTTGGTGCTACCAGTATGAGCCTCACACGAAGCGTTATATTGCTGAATGGCGGAGTTCTGCATCGCCAGTCTCGAAAAAACTCAAGTGACAACCCACGGGAACAAAGACAAAGTTGATCGCATTCTTTGATAATAAATGATTACTTCTCCGTGATTACATTCGTCTAGGTCAAACAGTGAACCAAACTCTTTACATCGAAGTCCTGAAACCTTTGTGACAGGCAATCCGACGTCGCCGCCATGATTTGTGGCATTCTGAGGACCATCACAATGCAACACCATCTGTTACCGAGTATCTGGCCAGACATCCCACATCCGCTGTACTCGCCTGACCTCTCGCGCCTTGCGACTTTTTTTCTTGTTTCCACAAGTTAAAGGGCGGCTGACTGAAAAGCTTCATCAAGGCATTGCAAAGATCCAGCGTACTATAACAAATGGGCTCAGAGGCATAGCAGTTGAAAATTCCCTTGCTTGCTTCCAAGACCTCCAGAAACGTTGACAACTGTATATAGATGGCCGAGGGGACTACTTCGATAGGAGTAAATGCAGTTACTTGGTAAATGCAATTTTCTATTTTTTAAAAAAAGAATGTCCTGGACCGTTTCTGACAGGGAGATGTGAATCGCTCAATGACTGGCTTACTGATCGCACTTACTGGGTACTATTGTACCCAGTAAGTTATACTGAGCAGTTAACGTTCGAAGCAGTTAACAGAGAGAAGGTGCGAATGTAAGGCAGGAACGCATTTAGCCTTTATAGATTACGTAAAAGCCTTAGATTGTGTAAATAATTGCGGACACCGGAGATTTGTCGATCGTTCCCGCCTGATTAACACGGATGCGCTGCTCAAGTGACGTGAGAGGTCGCTCCCGCCTGATTATTACAAATACATATGTCTTCGATGGTCCAGTGTTGCGCCCTTATCAGAGATATATGTGGATGAACTGAGGACTCTTTTTTGTTATACCTCACTCAGACAAATATGAAAAGCACCTTGCGTTATTAGTGGCGTCAAGCGTGGAAAACCCACAATAGCCCAAGAACTGCATTGAAATTGATCTTCATATGGAAATAACACCCACTTATTTCATTTGATAGGAAAACTTTTTAAGGGCCAACATCGCAGCTGCGTAAATATCGTCATTAACTTTTCTTTTGCACTACTGGTAAATAAACCGCTTGTTTAATCAGACAAAACACGCTAACATAGGTGACGTCCTTCTTAATGAGAGCAGGGTACATACTATAGGAAGAATTTTTATTTCACCGCTGGAGCCTTCTA